>NC_066542.1:552811-707811 GCF_024679095.1 Eriocheir sinensis | reverse complement strand
GCTGCCAGGTCGCCGATGTCTCTTCACTTGTACATCATGCAGTTTTCCTTTAACGCTCCGCCGGGCTTCTTTCTTGGTCGCCTGTTGTCTTTCCCGCTACACCTGCTTCGTTTACCTCTCCACAACTGACTCTCAAGATTACATATCTAATCAACCCATAACGTCTTGGTTTAGGGTTGGGTTATGGAGGGTACCTGATAACTATTTAAATAAAAGTAGTAACGATGATGATAACTAGGATGCTGTTGCTTTTGATGATGAGTATAGATATGACGAAGATTTTGGTGGTGGTGTTGAGGATGGCGCTGAGAACAGTGTCAAGTTTGCTTATTAAACAAGATGAATCACAGGAAAATAGTTTAAATAATGTATAGTATTAAACAAGCAATAAACCATACAGCTTAGGACCCTAAAATATTGATTAAAATGAGTAAAAACAATAAGAGAAGTTTATGTTGCTTTAATCATTTCCTATTCGAGTTTCTAGTAACACTAGACCTGTCGACGCCCATTCACGGGTGGTCCGGACACGGGCGGGGCGGGGCTGGGTGGGGCTCGGCAATAACATGCAGATCACTTATTTTGTTTTCCTCTCAATGAATTATGAGGATGCATGGTAACTGACACATTTTCCTGGTTTACTCGGGACATGGACTGGCCAGGGCCTCGCTGCGAAACTGCTACCTTGTCTTTCAGTAAATGGAGATGGTTAAAATGACATTGCAATGAATGCCCGGCACAATAAAAGGCACTGCTGAAGCGAGCTAAATGTAAAGAGACTGGAATTACTAGATTACTGTGTAATCTGTGTGTGTGTGTGTGTGTGTGTGTGTGTGTGTGTGTGTGTGTGTGACTAGGGAAACGTCAGGTGTACAATTAATTGAAGGGGATGTTAAGCATTATGAAAAGGAAAGATAAATTTGTAAGGTTTCATAATCGCCTGTTCTCCGGGGCCGGGATTCGAAGCTGGGTCACTATGGATAGGCAGGCCTTATGGGAGGGATGCTATATATTATACGTATGCCTTACGTCGAGCATCAACCCCTGGCTTTACAAATTTTACATGGCCCTGTAACGGTATTGTTTTCGTATCTAATTACCACTTCTTTACTCCCTGTATATACTATCACAACAATCTTCATAATATGATTTTATGAAGGAGTTTAATGCACAATCGACCTTTACTCCCTAGTGCTTGATCATTTGTTCAATACACTCTTGGTTGGCAATTAGCAAGCTCTTCCTGCATTACGTGGTCGGAAACTGAAAATAACTTTTTTTTTATTTACTATCAATAGATGATTCTTCAAAATATATCATAAACTTGGGAAATACAACCTTCCATTAATATTTTTGATACCGTAAAACTGCACAACAGACGCTTCATTAAAGGATTTTCATTTACATAGTTAATTAATATGTGACATCATTTGAATACGAACTGTAATATCCAAACGGTGCAATTCATATTACAGACAGCTAAATACGGTGTACATTTTATATTTTTATTCAGGTTTACATTCTGAACGACGTGCTAGAACATTTCTCACCACGTGCCTTGTTTTGCTGGTTGATGCTGCCATAGCGGCTCTAGCTTTCCTTCCTGAGGCATGATCGTTCTGTCTTAGTTATTGAGGCAGTTGTGGGTTCCTAACCACTCTTATGGATAATGAATAACAAAAAGGATGGAGGGAGTAAATAGTTGAAGCTTGTTGCTGAATCAGAAAGGGAAAAAATAGGCTACATAAATTTACAATACACAAACAAGCTGGGCCAAACAAATATAGGATAAAAAAAATATATGAATAAGCCATTGAAAGAAAAAGTATTAAGTGTTATAAATAATCTAAGGATGTGAACGTAACCGAAAAGTCAGGTGAATGAGTAGGGAAAAAGAAAGACATGAAGGTGAGAAGGAAAGCTGGCAGCTTGTTAAGCGCTCTTCTGTCGCGGCAGAGATGTATACCCTCTTATAGATGACTAGGGCGACTGTTAAGTAACATGCCAGTAATGTTGCCGGGAGACGTGTGTGGAAAGGGAAACTAAACAGGTGATGTTAGCAAGGAGGGTAGCTTAACAGGCATATAACTTTGCTATCTTCAACTGTCTAGTGCATTTGGTTAAGCAACCTAAACGTATCCCATCCCCGACCGCGTTGGAGACATGCCCAACATTTTAAATATGTTCCTAACCTCTAATCCCTCAGCGGGCATCATCCATTATAATTAAAAATATAATAAAAATACACCGACACGTACTTTTTCAGTTTAATACTACTATATACTTATATGAATGTAGGTGTTCCACAGAAAGAAATCCTGTGCTAAGAATGGTCTCAGAGATGGCAAACATTCATTTATCGCCCTTGTGAGGCTCGCCGCAAGGCAGGGCGTCGGCAGGCTCTGAATTGGCTCTAAAAAGTATCGTTAATGTGTTGATCGAGGAGAGAAAATGAACGCGTTGCGTTCGCTCACGGCAGGCGTAAAGATTTTTAGTGATTTCTTTAGCGGACTAAGGAAACTGAGAAATCACAGGATTTCCATATAAAAAGCAGCTTTTACTGAGAAAAGAAAATAATGGCAGGTGTCCAATTAAAGAGCTTTGCGCAAAGCTCTTGAATTGGACACCTGCCATTTATTGCTGTACCGGTTTTCTCTTTCGTGTTACTCGGCTCCTATTGAGATCACTTACCATTTTAAACACGTTATCATGCGTTCTTTGCTTTTTTTCCCACTTTAACTTTCTGCATTTCACTTTTTTTCTGATTCGTCTTTTCAATTTTTTTTTCTATTTATTTTTGTACAGCCTCCTTCCTTTACACCTACATCTGTGTTTGGTTGTCAAATTTTTTTTCATTTATAGTACGAGAGAGAGAGAGAGAGAGAGAGAGAGAGAGAGAGAGAGAGAGAGAGAGAGAGAGAGAGAGAGAGAGAGAGAGAGAGAGAGAGAGAGAGAGAGACTGACTTTGAGACACACACACACACACACACACACACACACACACAGATAGTGACGCACAGACAGAGACAGACAGACACATATAATTATCAATATCATCCATTCAGACACATGATAAAATACACTATATAATTATATATAATTGTTCTTGTTACATCATCATTACAATGATTTATCTTCTCCAATACAAGTCCGGAGAACATTCTTTTCCCTCTTGTTCTTTTATCTTCTTTTACTTCGTCTTCGTTTATAAGTTACTTTTATCTTCCTTCTTTCTACATTGCTCTTTTCATGTTTTCTTTGCTCTTCCCTCTTTCCTCTTTCATATTTTCTCTCTCTCCTCTCTCACCATCCTCCTTTCTCAGTCTTGCATTTTTCCTCGTTAATTTCTAGCAATTGCTTCCTTCCCTCTGTTTTTACTGTTCTCTCCCCTACTCTTTCTTAATCTTTTATGTGCTCTTATTCTTTCTTTTGCATAGTTTTCATTTCATTTCTTCCTTCTGTGTTAATTTCTTATTCTCTTTTATCTGCATTTTCTTTGCCATTTCTTTACTCAGCTTTTCTTAACCCTCCCTTTCTTTACTTTCTTCGTTTCTTCTTAACAACAGCAACATTTTCTTCATTTCCTATACCTATTTTTGTTATATCGAAACTTTAAGAAATTGAATGTTTTATGAAATATGGAAGAAGGGTTTTTGAGAAAACTTTTTTCTTCTTCTTTGGAAAAGCGTCATGATTCTGTGAAACACTCCTCCTATATTTTTGGCAGTACGCTTTTGACTCCTGGTCTACAAAATATTCATACCTATAGCAACAACTCGCCCGTAAAACATTTGAGTAGTAGCAAATGTACGGAAGTGGGGGTTGCCTCAGCGGGGGGGGGACTGGAAGTGGGGGTTGGGGGGGTCAGCGGGGGGATTACGGAAGAGGGGGTATCTGGACCCCCCCTACCCCCCCCCCCCCCGCCCATCTCTTTTACCTTTTCACCAACCCCCCCCTTCCCCCCCCCCCTCTCGGACTAGCGTACGGAAGCGGGAGGGTGACGGGAGTCGGGGTGGCCAGCAGGGAGGGGGGGGGGGGACGGGAGAGGGGGAACTTGAAGGGTTAAGATAAGATCGTGGACCCTCGAATGACCACGAGATTATAATCACGGAAAAGGTTAAAGACATTAGGTTAATGACCAGGCTGGAATATGAATTTGCTCTCTAATGCAAGTCCGAAAATAAAATAAGAAATCGCCATTGAACGTAAGACTCGATAAATTATTTAAGTTTTTCCTAGGTGTATTGTATCATTATCTTCTTATTTCTCATTTCTCAACTTGTTTCTTCTTATTTTTTTCCTCAACTTATATATATATTTTTTTACTCCGGCTATTTGGTGCCATCTAACCCTAAACACTGCAGCACCAAGTCTTTTTTTTCTGATTTTGCATTAATTAATGTCTTATATCTCATTTCTTAACTTCTCTCTTCTTATTTCTTTTCTCAACTTGCATTTCTTTATATTTTCTGCCTGCTCTTCGGTGTCATATGACCTTAGACGTTGCCGCATCGAGTTTACCTTTTTCCGTGAAAAAGGGATCATGTGTGTGTGTGTGTGTGTGTGTGTGTGTGTGTGTTCCATTCCCCTCTGATTCTTGAGAAATCTGCAGCTAGCTCGAAATTTGTGGGCCAACTTTTTAGCCGAATATATGCTCGAAGCGAATTTAGTGAGGATTCTTATGGTATCTAAAATTCCTCATACGTCTATTAGTTCCTGAGATACGCCGAGAAAACAGATTCTTTTTCTATCGTCAGAGTAGCCTAACAAATAAAAATCACTCAAAGCTCCTCATCTACGTTCCTTAGAAAGATTGCCATATGTTACTATTAAGAAACTTATCCCAACAGCTGCAAATTTGACGCACTTTCATTTTTTTTCTGATTTTGCATTCATTAATGTCTTATATCTCATTTCTTAACTTCTTTCTTCTTATTTCTTTTCTCAACTTGCATTTCTTTATATTTTCTGCCTGCTCTTCGGTGTCATATGAGTTCAGCTAATGTAAGTTCGTTCTATATACAAAACAGTGTGAGTTCAGCTAATGTAAGTTCGTTCTATATACAAAACAGTGTGAGTTCAGCTAATGTAATTTCGTTCTATATACAAAACAGTGTGAGTTCAGCTAATATAAGTTCGTTCTATATACAAAACAGTGTGAGTTCAGCTAATGTAATTTCGTTCTATATACAAAACAGTGTGAGTTCAGCTAATATAAGTTCGTTCTATATACAAAACAGTGTGAGTTCAGCTAATGTAAGTTCGTTCTATATACAAAACAGTGTGAGTTCAGCTAATGTAAGTTCGTTCTATATACAAAACAGTGTGAGTTCAGCTAATGTAAGTTCGTTCTATATACAAAACAGTGTGAGTTCAGCTAATGTAAGTTCGTTCTATATACAAAACAGTGTGGGTTCAGCTAAAATGGTTTACAGCATTACTTCCACAATAGGATCCGCTTTCTACTGTTTCTCCGTTTCTATTCACTATAATGTAAGCATACGCTATGGCAAAGTGATGTCTCTTTACACCCATTCGAAGAAGGCTTTACGAGAATACTCTCAAAGACATAGAATGCTAAATAAGATGGCTCATATGCTTTAGCATTATTGACAAATTTCACAGTATATCCCGCAAGTGGGAATCTTAGTCTTGTGATCATCATTGGGTGCTCAGCAAGCGTTGTCTTGTTCTCACAGGCACACAAATTTCCGTGCAGTTTTTCCATGCTGCATGGTTCTTTTTCATTTCCCGCCGCAGGATAGTTTCCTTAAGCAGTTAATTAGAACACCAACGAGGGAAGAAAATATTTTGGATTTGTTGTTAACTAATAAAGAGGATATAATAAGCAACATTCAGGTTGGGGGTTCATTACGTAACAGTGATCATAAGGAGATTAGATTTAATATTAAATGGGAGGATAGAGTCAGCAGAAACAACACTTAATACCTGACTTCAGGAAGGCGGACTTCGAGATTTTAAGAAAGCAGCTGCAAAGGTTTAAGAGAGTAAGATCAGAAGTAGCTGAGAGCTTAAACCATAGGGTTCGTTATGTTGGGAGTATAGAACGTGTAAGAATTCCTTTTTCCTGGAGTTCACCATTGGAATACGCGTTCACCTGGGAGGCTCTCCAACAATGTTTGAGCGAAACTGTAGGGATTCAGGAGTATTTATACCCAAATCAACAAGAAGATATCCATAAGGACGTGAATATACATATATATATATATATATATATATATATATATATATATATATATATATATATATATATATATATATATATATATATATATATACAAACTGGTTTGCCTTCTCTTTTCTGAATATTTGTCTGCCCAGACAGTGAATTTGAGATATATCTGACTTATTTAATAACACGAGGGAAGGAAAGGGAAGGTGAGGGAGGGAGGGAGGGGGAAGGAGAGAGAAGAGGGAGGGAGAAAGGTATGATGGAAGGGAGAGTTGAGCGAAACTGTAGGGAGTCAGGAATATTTATACCCAAATCAACAAGAAGAAATCCATAAGAACGTGAATATACAGCATATTTATATATATCTACAAACTGGTTTGCCTTCTCTTTTCCGAGTATTTGTCTGTCCAGACAGTGAATTTGAGATAAATCTGACTTATTTAACCCTTTCGCGCACGATGACGCATTTCGTGTCATCAAGGGTAAAAGGTTCTGGCGGACGATGACGCGAAACGCGCCATAAAAGTAAATAAAAAATGATTAAAAATTAAGTTTTCGATGAAAGTGCGTCAAATTTGCAGTTGTTGGGATAAGTTTCTTAATAGTAACATATGGCAATCTATCTAAGGAACGTAGATGAGGAGCTTTGAGTGATTTTTATTTGTTAGGCCACTCTGACGAGAGAAAAAAAAATACAGTTTTCTCGGTGCAACTCGGGAACTAATAGACGTATGAGGAATTTGAAGATACCATAAGAATCCTCACTAAAAGGTAAACTCGATGCGGCAACGTCTAAGGTCATATGACACCGAAGAGCAGACAGAAAATATAAAGAAATGCAAGTTGAGAAAAGAAATAAGAAGAAAGAAGTTAAGAAATGAGATATAAGACATTAATTAATGCAAAATCAGAAAAAAAAATGAACGTGCGTCAAATTTTCAGTTGTTGGGATAAGTTTCTTAATAGTAACATATGGCAATCTTTCTAAGGAACGTAGATGAGGAGCTTTGAGTGATTTTTATTTGTTAGGCTACTCTGACGAGAGAAAAAAAAATCAGTTTTCTCGGTGTAACTCGGGAACTAATAGACGTATGAGGAATTTGAAGATACCATAAGAATCCTCACTAAATTCCGCTTCGGAGCATATATTCGGCTAAAAAAGTTTGTCCCACAAAATTTCGAGCTAGCCGCAGATTTCTCAAGAATCAGAGGGGAATGGAACACACACACACACACACACACACACACACACACACACACACACACATGATCCCTTTTTCACGGGAAAAGGTAAACTCGATGCGGCAACGTCTAAGGTCATATGACACCGAAGAGCAGGCAGAAAATATAAAGAAATGCAAGTTGAGAAAAGAAATAAGAAGAAAGAAGTTAAGAAATGAGATATAAGACATTAATTAATGCAAAATCAGAAAAAAAAAGACTTGGTGCTGCAGTGTTTAGGGTTAGATGACACCAAATAACCGGAGTAAAAAATATATATATATATATATATATATATATATATATATATATATATATATATATATATATATATATATATATATATATATATATATATATATATATATATATATATATATAAGTTGAGGAAAGAAATAAGAAGAAACAAGTTGAGAAATGAGAAATAAGAAGATAATGATACAATACACCTAGCAAAAACTTAAATAATTTATCGAGTCTTACGTTCAATGGCGATTTTTTTTTTTTTTCGGACTTGCATTAGAGAGCAAATTCATATTCTAGCCTGGTCATTAACCTAATGTCTTTAACCTTTGCCGTGATTATAATCTCGTGGTCATTCGAGGGCCAACGATCTTATCTTAACCCTTCAAGTACCCCCTCTCCCGTCACCCCCCCCCTCCCTGCTGGGCACCCCTACTCCCGTCACCCTCCCGCTTCCGTACGCTGGTGAAAAGGTAAGAGAGATGGGCGGGGAGGGGGTGGGGTCCAGATACCCCCTTTTCCGTAACCCCCCCGCTGACCCCCCCAACCCCCACTTCCAGTCCCCCCCGCTGAGGCAACCCTCACTTCCGTACATTTGTTACTACTCTTTTGGACTCTGTATCTACATTTTCATGGAAAAAAATATACCTCAAAGATTTTTTTTCGCCTCATTACGGAGAGAAAAAAATATATATATATATATATATATATATATATATATATATATATATATATATATATATATATATATAAAATCATGACTAAAATAACATAATTGATTTACGGACGAAACATTTGTCTTTTCCTTAGCTTTCATATGATACCATCACTTATATCATAGGTTAGAAACTATGGGAAAAGTGTATCTTCAAGCACCAAAAAACTAAAAAGAAGAACATAATTGATTTACGGACGAAACATTTGTCTTTTCCTTAGCTTTCATATGATACCATCACTTATATCATAGGTTAGAAACTATGGAAAAAGTGTATCTTCAAGCACCAAAAAACTGCGTTTTTAGAAAACGGCCGTTTCCTCAGCCACTGCTTAACTGGGGCAGCAGCACACAAGTGAGCGCCCTCGTCAAGGGATGATGCCATATCAGGAGCAATGATATATTTTTAAAGAAACATCACAAAAATGAAGCCAACAAAAGCTTATGTAATGGTATAAACATAGCTGTAAAACAGAAAACTGGGGTATAAAGAGGGAGGACTAGTTAGGTACCCTTGAAAAAAAAATTTGACAGGTAAAATTTCGTCGTAGACACCAGACTTTCACAGAGTATGGAGAAATGATAGAGGACTCTGTTATTTTTTTTTTTTCAAAATGTGATATCTTCGAAGTTTTCGAATTTCACAGGCGAAGGGTCCTCTAAAGCACCTCCGTTCACACTTGCCGACTCTGGGCCTCGACTCGGGGTATACGAGGTCTTGGCAACTTGGGTGTGAAATGTTAATGTAAAAGGGTCTCACATGGTCGGAAAGAGGTCTAGACACGATCGCCGGATACTGATTCAACACAGTGTGAAGGGGGCCTAAAAGTCACTAGGTTGTCGTGGCCCGGAGTCGGCACAGTGTGAACGGGGCCTTAGAACATATAATGGTATGGTGCACCTTCTCGCCTTCTGTACCTCCTCCCATTTATTATACAGCCTCCAGGGTCCTTAAAAGGGCTGGGGCATATTAAAATAAAAACAAACAAAAACAAGGGAAGCCATTCGTCAGGGCATGAGGAGCCAAGTGAGAAGATATATAGATAGAATAACAGAGAGATAGATAGTTCAGGAGAGAATCATTACAATTACCATCAACATAAGCACCTAATATTTTTTTTACAGCAAGGGAGACAGCTCAAGGGTGCTAAAACAAAGAAGCAACAAAAAAGCCCGCCAAGCGCTGTTCCAACAAGAGAAACACAGAACAAGAGGCCAAAAGACAGGTCAATTTCCGGAGAAGAGGTGTCTTGACACTCTCCTCTCTCGAAAGAGGTCAAGTCATAGGCAGAAGGAAAATTTAATACAGACAAAGGAAGGCTGTTCCAGAGTTTACCAGCAGAATGGATAAAAGAATGATGATGCTCGTTAATTCTTACATAAGGGATTTGGATAGTATAGGGGTGAGCAAGAATAGAAAGTCAAGTGCAGCGTGGCCGCGTGAGTAGGAGAGACATGTAGTTAGCAAGTTCAGAAGAGAAGTCAGCTTGAAAATGTCGATAGAAGATAGAGAGAGGAAGATAGATAAATATAGATACAAATAAGCAAATAAAGGAAGAAGGAACGAAATGAAGACCAGAGACATGAAAGGAATAAGCGCATAAATTAACTAACGAAGAAAATAAGGAGGAAAGGAGAAAATGATTTAATCGAGAACAGAACCACAATTTGCCCCAGTGGCTCATGCCAAGAGGTGCATGTTTATAGTCCCTTTGAAACCCTTCCTAAGCCGGGGGCGGGAAGGGGAATCCTTAGCCATGGGGTTTTGAATATTGTGGCGGAATTTAAGAGGCAGGGGACTGTAAGTAAGAGGAGGGGAGTTGATGAGACGAAGAGCCTTAGACTCCACTCTGTCTAGTATGGCTATGTGTGTGTGCAGTTGGCGTTGGTGGCAGCAACAACAAGTCAGACAGCTCCTCAAGAAAAGTGTTTTTTCGTGGATATTATATATAATTCCAGTAGCAGGCAGATACCAATAGCTCCATGAAGGTAATGTGAAGCCAGTGACTTTACTAAACCCACGTTTTATGGACAAGAACATCTATATAGAGCCTCTAAATAGTGGACTTCATCCTGTGACCTCGAATGCAGGCACAAGTGAGCAAGGTGGGAAGTCGTTTCCTAGGCAACGATAACAGCCAAAAGAAAACGGGAAACAGCTCAGCGAGCATCGTTATAGCTTCAGTAAACTGATAGTGCCATAAACAATCCATGGTTACTTACGACTCTACTGAAGCCGTGCGAAGACTGCGTCAACCACCGATGTCAACAAGATGACTGCCGCCTAACTCAAACGCGCTTTGAACACCATGATAGCAGCAGACAGAGCAGAAGAACCAAGTAATTCCGTGTTACTGGACGAGATACGGGGCATCAAAGAATATATGACACAGATGAAGCAGATTAAAGAGACGGTGCAGAGGCAGAATATAAGGCAAGATGATGCATACAAAAAATTTCACCAGCAGCAGATGTTTTTGGAATATGTTGAAAACAAAGAAAGAAAAAAAAATCTAGTGATAACAGGGGTGAAGGGAGAATAAAATAACATCGGTGCATCAGATGGCGAGAAAGTCGTGTCAATCATGCAAGCAGATGGTATGGTAGATCGTATGGAGTGCGCATCTCACGTGTGGGGGGGCTCCACTCACACAGCTTTATTGGACAAAGTGGAGTCTAAGGCTCTTCGTCTCATCAGCTCTCCTCCTCTTACTGATAGTCTTCTACCCCTTAAATTCCGTCCCGATGTTGTCTCTCTTTCTATCTTCTATCGATATTTTCACGCTGACTGCTTTTCTGAACTTGCTGACTGCATGCCTCCCCCCCTACCGCGGCATCTCCTCACACGACTTTCTATTCAAGCTCATCCCTATACTGTCCAAACCCCTTATGCAAGAATTAACCAGCATCTTCACTCTTTCATCCATCACGCTGGTAAACTCTGGAACAATCTTCCTTCATTTGTATTTCCTCCTGCCTACGACTTGAACTCTTTCAAGAGGAGGGTATCTGCCAGACCTGTCCTCCCGAAATTGACCTCTCTTTGTAGTCACTCCTCTGTACTCTATTCAGGAGCAGTATAGGTAGCGGGCTTTATTTTCAATATTTTTTTTCACGCCTTGAACTGTCTCCTTTTCTGTAAAAAAAAAAAAAAAAAAAAAAAAGATGGCTACACTGGCCCAGTTGACCCCTCGAACTGGATAATCAAACGTCTTGAGCAACCCAACGACACGAGACAGCGACCAATATGTGTGATGGTGGAGGACCAAGGAAAGCGGAACAACATCACTGCTACGGCCAAGAATCACAAGAACGCAGAACAATTCAGGAGGATATTCATAAACAAGGACATCCACCCAGCATCCAGGAGAGAGATGTTGCGGCTACGCAGAAGAGAAAGAGAGGAGAAAGAATAACCGGAGAATGCAGCCCTAGACATCTACGACAGGAAGAACCGGGTACTGCTGCGTAATGGAGAAGTGATCGACAGGTACTGCCTTGATTTTTCTTGGGAGAGGAAATGACAGACATGAGTAAATATATGCTCCTGGAATGTTGCAGGGCTGAAAGATAAATTGCAAAACCCAGGTGTGCTATTTTTTTTTTTTTTATGAAATTTGACATTGTATGGTTGTTAGAAATCAAGGGGACGTTGCAAAAAATTGTACCGGGGTTCAGTGTGTATATAAATAAATGCAAGGACAATGAGCACAGAGGAGGTGTGATGGTGAGGTGTGTTTTAATGCAGTATGTCACATGAGTTGATATGGAAACATGTCAATTGGGTAGAGTTGTCATGTTGGCCGATAATAAAATTGAGCGGAGTGTACACTCTCCACAAAAAGTTATCGATCCATCGTAGCTGGTCTCCTCTCAATGATTGGTATCCCTGATTGTGATGACGCATCTGAATCCATTACTGTATATGATACGTTTCGATCCTGTGTTGATTTGATGGTCGCAGTAAGTTAGTCTCCGCGGAGACCCCACAAGACCGGTGCAAAGTCATTATTATCCTTCACACTGAAGGCCTCAGTTATCGCCAACCAGCACGGGGGACTGAGGTGTCCATCTCTACCATAACACTTTGGGCCAGCAGATATGTGGAAACAGGCTCCACTAGTGACACGTCTCGAGGCCTCGAAGCAGACTTAACAGTATGTTGTTGTTTGATAAATTTATTAGGCAATAGCCTCAGACATTACGTACAAGATCAGTTAAATACAATTGTGATCAAGGGCGGATTTTAACTAAACCAATGGACACACACACACACGCACACACACACGCGCACACACACACACACACACACACACACACACACACACACACACACACCTATGAAAAACCCCCAAATCGAGGGTGGCGCACCAGGATTACGTCAAGAGAGTCATGGTTCAGGAGGTGGCGGCAGACAGCATCCAGCGGCTGTCCCTGGGGTAGCAATCCACGAACAGTGGGGCAGGCCAGGCAGTAGTGTTCGATGGTGTTTGACAGCGGTGAGCGGCACAGGCGACATTCGGTGAACACAGGCTCCCCCTCCACTCCGGCGACCTGCCACGGTGGACGGTAGCCTAACCGCAGACGTGCGGAAACAACATTGTGTCTCCGAACCATGAGGCCCCGGCGACGGTACGAGTACTTGTGGCGGCAGACGGCCTCATAGTGGTTGATGGTGATGCTGTGAGACCTCTCTGTATCCCTACGACGCCGTGCAGGAAGAAAGGCGGCGGAGCGGACTCTGGAGAGGTTGCAGGGCAGGGAGAGAGGACGGGCATCACCACGTGGAGGTAGGCAGCAGGCTTCCTTGGCAAGGCGGTCAGCTGTGGCATTATGGCATAAACCCACATGAGATGGCACCCATAAAAATTTGACGTGCAACTTACGAGCATTCATTAAAGATAAAAAGGACAGGATCTGTTGAACGACTTGAGGGTGGGTGGGATGGACAGCAGACAGGGACTGAAGGGCAGGCTTTGAATCACAAATAATAGCAGCATTTACTCCCCTTTGACAAACGAGACTGACAGCATCTAGTATGGCATACAGCTCACATAATGTGGAGCTGGAGTGGTCATGGAGGCGACGGCCAACCCAACCCCCAGGAGGCGGCTCCAAGTCAGGTGAGAAAACCGCACAACCAGCTGCACCGTCCGATTGCAGTGACCCGTCAGTGTAGAGACGGCGTGGAGCTGCGATGGAGGACGTCACTGTCGCTACGTGTTCCAGGGCCAACTGCAGCTGTAGGGGAGGCGGGTCCGACTTGGATGTAGGAGTTAAGCTGAACTCTGGCGTTGGCAAATTCCACGGGGGCGGGCCAGGGGGCACGTCAGCAGCACGGACATCCAAATCAAGACTGCGAATCAAGGAAGAGACAGCTCGAATAAGGGTACGACCTGCGGGCAAGATAGGAGGAACAGGTCGAGCGGGTCCAAGCGACATCCTGATCAGCTGCGAGTAGTGGGGCGAGAGATGTGGGAGATGGAGGCACTTAACAGTGAGGCGAGTAACATTGGAATAAATTCTCTCGACCAAGGGTGGAAGACTTAACTCGCATTGCATGTTTACAATCCTTGTAGACATGGGACACCCAAGAATAACTCTCAGCGCTCTGTTCTGAAATTTCTCCAAGGGCTCTAAAGTCGTTCGGGGAAGTTGTACCAAGGCAGGGGAGAGGTAATCAACGACAGAGCGAATAAAAGTAATATATATGGTCCTGGCCACAGGAATGGAGATGCCCGAAGAGTTGTTTGTGAGCCACTGGAGTGGTTGAAGCCGTCTCTGAAGGCGATCCAGCAAGTCACGAATGAGAGGATGGGTTTGACGCCCGGCGGGGACGACTGGCGAGATCTTGACAGGTGCGCCGAGGTAGCAGTACTGGGAGCACAAGGGAATGGCAGTCCCACCGACGGAGAAGTCTGGCAGAGTGGCAGGAGGGCGGCAGGAGAATATTCTACTCTTATCAGGAGAGACAATAATACCACAGTTAGAGGACGACACGGAGAAGGAGGCAAGAAAAAGTTGAAGGTCCCTTGGTGAGGTAGAATGAACACATATGTCGTCAGCGTAACATGAAATCGTAATGCCAGGAATGTCAGGTAGAGAAGTGAGTAGCCGATGCATTAAAATATTAAACAAAAACGGACTTAGAACACCCCCTTGAGGCGTACCAAGGAGAAAACTTCTCGAGTGACTGTATGCACCGCTGAAGAACACTCAGGAGGTCCTGTTACTGAGGTAGCCCTGATCCACCGTAAGAGATTACCCTCAATACCAAAGTCAACGAGCTGGTCCAAAATGATGTCCCTGTTAGCGACATCAAAGGCACTCTTCAGGTCAACGAAAGCCACCACGCTGTCCCGGGAGAGACGAGAGTACAGGTCGACGAGACAGTGGTGTGTGCTGCGCTGAGGAAGGAAGCCAAACAGTCGGGGCGAAAGGCGGTCCTGGAGGCGGTACATAAGACGGTTAAGTAAGATTCGTTCCATAACTTTGCAGAAACAAGAAGTAAGGAAATAGGTCTGAACTTTGCTGTACCTGGCTTGGGGATGGGTATGATGGTGCTGCTGGTCCAGGCTTGTGGTACACAACCGTCGCGAAGGCAAAGATTGTAGAGTAGAAGCAGAGGGTTCCCGGGAACTTGTTGCAGCAGGCGTAGTACTGTGTAAGTTATACCATCATCACCAGGAGACGAAGCTTTACCTCTAGAGAGAGCACGGCGCAGCTCACCGGCGGTGATCGGCACGGACTCGTCGTCATCCGGGTGCAATAAGGCTGACATGAGACGGAGCCGTCGGACAGTAGCACGGGAGGAGAGGGCGTCTTGTATGTGGGCGGGAAGGCTGGCAGGGTTAGACTGTTCCGACCATGTGTCTACTAGTTGCTGCGCGTAGGCGGCGGGAGTGTGGTGAAGGGCAGTTGAGGGAGTCTTCTTAACCACCCGACGGATGAGGCGCCACATGGAGGCCACACTCGTCTGCTGGTTAATGCTGTCTGTGAACTTCCGCCAGGACTCTGTAATGACGCACTCTTGTAATGCCACAAGAGCGTCCCTTGACTCTTGATATCGACGGAGCAGCTCAGGAGTAGGGTTTGCTTGAAACAGAAGACCAGCACGCTCAGCTTCTTCCCTTGCCTCTTGAATGCGCAAGTCTAATGTCCAGGGGTGAGCAGCAGGGCGACGCTGGAGGTGTGGCCGTGAGATATACAACCTGTGAAAGTCATGGGTGGCAGAGACAAGAGCGGAATATAACTGATCAGGTGAAGTAACGTTAAAGGTAGGTAACATGTGGGTTATATAGGCGATAAATGTCGGGCAATACTTAGGGGGCACATTGATTCGTAGTCGAGAGGCAGAATTGGTTGACAGAGAAGGTAGAGAATAGCAAAACCGAAGGGCAACGTGGTCAGAAAATAAAGCCGGCACAGAGGAACATTGGACCTGAGATGTTACCAGGCCAGAGGTGAGGACGTGATCCAGCGTACCACCCCGGGAGTGAGTGGCGCCCCCGGTGTCCCAGCGCGTCAGATGATGCCTTCGGATGTAAGATAGGAGTCGTAGTCCAGGGTAGTTTGTGCAATCAGATCGATCACCTAAGTCGGGATGCCTCGCGTTGAAGTCCCCGAGATACATCATACCGCGCACCGTAGGAGGTGGAAGAGCTGCAAGGTTGAGGCGAGCAGGGGCAGAGTACACATTGCATATCTGAAGGAGGCCACCCCCAAGCGTGATTTGAAAGAGCTGAAAGGTCGTGTCAGGATCTGTAGATGTGCGGAGAGGGCGGTGAGGCAAGGAACAATGAATGTACGTCAGGAGGCCATTCCTTACCATGTGGACGTACGGAACGTACCCTGTGAGAGGAGGAGCTTGCCCAGCGGGGAGCGGCCGACCTGGAAATGCCTCCTGTAGCAAAATGACGTTTGGATGGTGTTGATACACATAGGCCTTGAGCTGGGCAAGCTTGGCGTGGTTGGTGATGCCACAAACATTCCAAGATATGACATCAAGTTGGAAATTAGCGTCGAATCTTACCCTTTGAGAAGTGAGACCGGTGAGGAGTGGAGGTAGACGAGCAACCTGAGGGAGACATGGCAGAGGCAGGAGGTGTCTGGTAGAGCTTCTCAAGTCGAGCACAGATGGTATCCATTTTTTCTGTGAGGGAGGAGACTGCGGTGACGACGGCCTCCTGAGCTTCGACCATGGTGTTGAGCTTGGAGGCAGTAGCTGCCTGGGCGGCAACCAGCTCGTTGATCCTGGCGTCGAGGGCGGAGAAACGGTCCTCCATAGTAGTGACACGAGCCTGGAGGGAAGAAATGGCCTTGCGAAGTGCCACATCCTGTGGAGAGGCAGAGTCAGTGGGGTTAGCAGTCTTATTAGACAGCGGTGGCAGAGGTGGTGGTGGTGACGCTGTCGAGGAGGTACGAAGGGGGGCCTGGCGCCGAGCACAGCCGTGCCACACGTTAACCCCCGGCTGAAGGCACCGTGGGCACTTCCAGAGGGACACATCCTTTGGTGGTTGAAGGTCGGAGGAGGTGGAAGCAGCTGGACGGGAACTCTCGTTCTTGACCGGGCATGTCCTCGTGTCGTGAGCAGCAGCACACCAGGCACACTTCGGTGAGGCAGAGCAGTACCTGGAGATATGGCCAACGCCCCAGCACCTGAAACACCAAGGCTGATCATTTTGGAGCTTACGCACCTCACAGGGGGGCAGGCACGGAAGGAAGTCGAAGGCCATAGTGGGTGGAGGCGGGTCAGGAAGGCTCCACACCACAACAATCCTGTTAATGGGGGAGCCGTTTTGGATGAAGCGTCTTGCCGAGTAAACGCCTTGGTGACCCTCAGCAAGACGCGGGTCCACGTCAACAGGGTAACGGGTAAGGATGTAGCTGGGGAACTTGCGAGGCCTGTCAGGTGAGTCCATGGGGGTGAGAGGCAGCGACAGGAACTCCCCAGCCTGAACGCGGGAGATGATGTCAGTTCGCTGCCGGGAGATATAAACAAACCTGGAGGTGACGGCAGCCATCTTGACCTCGGCCATATCGCGCTGGAGGTGGAAGGCTTTAGTAACCTCCGACAACCATCGGAGCTTCGTGTCGGTGGACGGGTTGCCAGGGAAGGATAGCTTGACATACGTGTCTCGTGGGGCGAAAGCTGAGGGGTTGGCGGATGTCCGGGAGGCGGCAGGGGTCGAGGCAACAGGAAGAGGCAGAGGAGGCAGAGGAGGAGTCGTGTCAACACCCGTGGGGGCACTTTTTGCAGTCTTGGCCAGAGGGCGGAGGCAGTCCTCAGTGGCTGCGTCGTGTGAGTCGTCTGAGTCGTCTGCGGGCCGTTTGGTGGTGATCGGTTTACCATGGCTGGGAGTGGACGACGACAGGTGGGAGACAAGGTTCGGCAGCTCGGGCCAGTGGTTCACTGCGGGTGAGTCGTCCTCGTCAGACATGGCAAGGTCATTCTCGAGTGTAGAAGCCCCGGACTCGGAGTTATCCATCGAGGCAGGCAATGCCTCGATAGAAGGTGGGTGCAGCAACAAGGGCTTGCTGGCACAGTTCAGACTCCAGCAGACAACAGCTGTGTGTGAAGTCTCGAAGACTTGAACCACAGGTAGAATGCAGGAGGAGCGAGCGGAGGTCCGTACTCAACCAAGGTTGAAGCAGGAATGACTTAACAGTAAGATCGGCGCAGGCGGTGCATACACTCATTATTATATAAACACCTCCCATCCTCATATATGTTATACTTAACCAATCTATCGCAGTATGTGGTTTACGTATTAATTTTGGCAGATATTTTCATTTTACATACTTTTACTGGCAGTTATACTCAAACTACCACCTAGAATTATCATTCACTCATTTGAATAGGAATGACGTCAGTTACAGCATTTAAACTGACTGATAGTCCTCAAGCAAAATGGGTTACAAAATTATTTTATTCACTCGGTGGTACTAAATTAGCACCAGAATGACGTAAATATACAGACCAAAAAAAAAAAAAAATCTTGGGACGAGGTATCACCGCAACCACTGATTATACTCCGGCAACTTAACATATGGGTAGGCGGTGGCAGAGTGGTTAGCGTGCGTGACCCGCATTCACCGCGTGATGGACGACGCTGTTTCAAATCCGCCGCTACCACCTGGGATTTTTCAGTCACTGCCGAGTGGCTTAAGACTACCCACATTCTGAAGATCACCCATCAACCTGGACTCTAGAGGAAACCGTCCAGGTGAATCAAGAACGATCTCCGGGGGTCAGCATGAGCCAAGAAAAGCCTCCTTGGTAGAAACAGGCACCACAAGTGACACGTCTCGAAGCAGACTTAACAGTATAATGTTCGCAAGGGGTGCATACACAACTTATTAAATAAATACCTCCCTCTCATATATCATAAACTTAACCAAGCTCTCGCAGTATGTGGTTTACTATCAATTTTGGTAGACATTTTATTTCACATACATTTGCTGCCAAATATACTTTTAAACTACCACCTGAAATTATCATTCCCTCACTTGAATAGGACTGTGACGTCACCCATGGCATTTAAACTGAGTGATAGTTCTGAAGCGGAATAATATGGGAAGATCGATCATTTACATGTGTAACGATAATGCTATGGTTGTGGCCAACCACCTGAGGTACCCGAACAAGCAACTTGGTGGCAACTTTTCTTTCCGCCGCTCATAGTGGATATCCGAGACAGATTTGTGATTGGTGAAGCAGAGTGCTGCAAGTATGATTACTGATTTACAAGTACGGCAGGATGTAAAAGGTTCGGATCATGCTCTACTTACGGTATCACTCAATATGATAAATTGTGAAGTGATGTCCGCTAGCCTGTTTCTTGAGAATGCTATCGGTTTGGGTGCGTCGAACATGCGAATTTGCAGTAACAGTATTGTATCTAGATGCACTACTAACGGTTTCAGGGGTCGTGTTCCCCTGTTTTTCGCAAATAATACTTTAACAAAGCGTCGGACAAGGATGTTATTTTGGCAGCGGATGTTTGAGACCCCGACCTAATGGGCAAAAAAATGATTTGGTGTCATGTGGATAATGAAGCACTTATAAGAGTAGATTTAGGGTAAACTTAATTGAAAGTTAAAGGCACTGTGAGCGAGGCTAGCCCCGCCCCGCTCATCTTCTCGTGACGTCGATGTGACGTTTAGCTCTGACGTATGAGTAATCATCCATCCAACCAGCAATTATGTCTTACTGCTTCACACACACACACACACACACACACACACACCGTAGCAATAATTAATCTTCTGTAAATATGGATGTTCTTTATATGGACTATCGGTTGAGGAGAAACAGTTTTACTCGAAGGAAATTACTTATCCTTTACATGTTAGCCAAGAGGATGAAGCAATAGATATCCGAGACACACCCACAATCCCTGAGCTGGATGACCCTTTTACTGTACCTGAACTGGGTACGGCAATAAATTCTATGAAAAAGAATAACAGTTTCGTAGGAAAATGTACAGGACTGTTGTATACGCTTCCGATGTCGTGGTTCATATTCCTGTTAACTGTATTTAATGTCTTTCTGCACTCATTTTATCCTGTACAGCAATGATAGAACGTCCGGAAAGAAAACTGGAGATAAGAGTACAGAGAGAGGGATATACTTCGTAGAAGGGATGTACCGATACCAAAATTTTGACCGATACCGATACCGATACCCCAATATTTGACCGATACCGATACCGATGCCGATACCTGTGCACTGATTTTTTTTTATAGAACAATTCCAGCAGCTAAAGGGCAATATCAAATGTTAAAAATAAAAAAAAGACCCACTACTCAGTGCTGGCCTGAAGAAAGGTATCCATAGATTCTTAGCCAGACGTGCTGACCACTGCAGCACGGAAGCACATATTAACATTATACGGTGCGGCGAGGCAACAGTGCATGGTTATCCGAAGTGTTAACACCCACCCCTATGAGTTTCGACAAAGGGTGAGGGGGAAGGCGCCTCGTGAGGTCTAGTTGAGTCAAATAGGTTAGCTTTACCTTAATTGCCGTACATTTAGGCAGCCCTGGCACTGTACCCCGTTGTGGGGCGACCGTCTGGCTGACTGAGGCAGGCAAATGAGGCGAGTGGAGGGGCTCCGCCAATCCTGCGCCGAAGCTACTAAACCTGTATTGTACGCGTCCGCGGTACAAAGGCTTTACTGTATACTATGTATTATATACTTGTATTCAAAGTAATATGAATCTTATCGTTTAAAGTGATGAAAATTAAATCGCGGGAAATTCCAAACTATATTGTACCATGATACTAGATAACTACACTTTTCTATTTTTTTTTTAATAATTTAGAAAATCCAATTTCAGTTGAACAAAATTACTTGCAACGAGTGACATGCGACGTATAAAACTCCTTCAAGTATCGGTAGTATCGGCAGAAAATCAGCCGATACCGATACTCTTAAAATGTGCCGATACCACCGATACCGATACCGATACATCGGTACATCCCTACTTTGTAGGAAGATAGTTTGGAAAGCAAAGATTCATGCCACACTCTATCAAAGGCTTTTGATATGTCAATGGCAACAGGAAAAAAATCACCGAAACGGCTAAGAGAGGATGACCAGGAATCAGTAGAACTAGTAGAACGCCCATTGTGGAATCCGGTTAAGTATTGCTTTCGAAAGCTTTAGAAAGACAGGAAAGTAAATCTATAGGACGATAGTTTCAGAGATTGGAACGGTCACCCTTCTTAGGCACAGGCTGTATGCAGGCGTACTTCCAGCAGGAAGGAGAGGTAGGTGTTGTAAGGCAGAGACGAAAGATTTTGATCAGGCAGGGTGTCAGCACAGAAGCATAGTTTTTAGGAAAATAGGAGGCACTCCATCAGGCCCATAAGCCTTCTGAGGATTGAGGCCAGAGAGGGCATATAAGACATCATTCTTAAGAATTTTAATAACGGTCATAGTTGAATCAGAGGGTAGAGGAGTGGGAGGAATATACCCTAAATTATCCAGAGTGGACTATTTTCAGAAAGTCAGAGTCGAGTTCAGCCTTATAGATAGATGTGATGGCGGTGCTGCCGTCCAGATTAAGGAGAGGGGGGAAGATGAAGACGTGAAATTAGAGGATATATTTTTGGCTAGGTGCCATGGGTCTCTGGAAGAATTAGATACAGCAAGGTTGAGGCACTTTCTATTGATGAAAGACTTTTGGGTAAGGCAATTAACATCACTTAAATATAAAACATGAGCACCACCATTCCCTATATTGTCATCACCATAACCATTACAATCAACACCACCATTTCGGAACTCCCCAAAGTCCAGCCCGCCCCGCCTCCCCCTCACCCCGTGCAGCTTCTCCTGATAAACAAATTTGAGATGCAGATAAAGGAGGAGGCTGGAGATGAAGGAGGAGAGGGAAGAAATATCTGCTTCTCCCCTTTATAATAATAGTTCCACGTTCTCGTTGCACGGAAAAAACATTTGTATAAAGTTTGTTCGTACGCCTCCCCTTCCCTCTCTTCCCTTTGCCTCCCATCCCATCCCTCTCCGAAGAAAGTAACACTGAGAGATTTGTATTATTTTTACAATTAAACTAATCAGGCTATCTTTGTATTCAGTCATTACCAGGGCAAAGTCTCAGAAAAGAAGATTGGGATGGGAACGGCTGGGACGAAGATGGGGAGGAAAAAGATGGGACGGGGCGGTAAAGAGAAACGTAAGGAGAAGAGGAATAGGAAAGGTCACGGGACGCGGGATGAGTGGTAAGGGGAGAGGAAGAAGGGCACGAAAGGCCGATTGAGAGGAAATGATGGGGAGTGAGAAGGAATATAGGTATGAGGGTGATATTAAGGGAATGACGGAGAAAAGGAAAAAAGAAAGAAGCAAGTGTTCAGGGGATGGATGATAAGAGCCCCAAGAGATAGAAGGAATAGGAAGATTATTGTCAGATGAGGACATAGAGATATGGAGAGGGATATGAATGAAAGGTGGTGAAGGAAAAGGTGGATTAGGACGAGGAGGAAAAGTAAACCCGTTGCCTAAGCAGAATGGCTGGAAAGGGGGAAACAGAGGGAAGGGAGAGAGAGATTCAAGTAGGATAGGGAGAGGAAAAGGGTCAAGTGTGAAGGGTGGGTCATTAATCACATCAATAGAGTCGGAGAAAAACACTAAAACACCCCCTTTACCTTGATATAACGACTCTCCCTTCGCTGCCAGCGCCATCTGGCTTCCGTTTCTTTGGGAAAACTAATACTCGCTAAAAACGATCCACATACCACAAACCTGAGTAATTAGCGACAGGAAAATATAAAAAAACTCGTTGGAAGTGGAACGGTGTAAATTCTCTCTCTCTCTCTCTCTCTCTCTCTCTCTCTCTCTCTCTCTCTCTCTCTCTCTCTCTCTCCAGCATAAAATGAAGGATAACTGAGAGAGGAATCGAAAGAGGGAGAGAGGGAAGGGAGCATTTAGAGAAACATAGCTTAATTCACGACTCGCAGCATGGGTTCACAAAAGGTAGGTCATGCCTCACCAATCTCTTGTCCTTCTACAATAAAGTATTTGAGGCGGTTGACAGAGATGAAAATTATGATGTAATCTATCTTGATTTTAGTAAAGCGTTTGACAAAGTTCCTCACCAACGACTGTTGCTTAGTTTACAGGCTCACGGAGTAGAGGGTAAAGTTTTGAACTGGGTCAAGGCGTGGCTTAGCAATAGGAAGCAAAGAGTGCAAATCAATGGTAAAAGATCTGACTGGGGATGTGTTACGAGTGGGGTCCCACAAGGTTCGGTATTAGGTCCACTTTTGTTTATTATTTATATCAATGACTTAGACACAGGAATTAGTAGTGATGTTAGTAAATTTGCAGATGATACCAAGATTGGTAGAGTAATTGAGTCGGATCAGGACGCTAGTATTCTCCAAGGTGAACTCAACAGATTATATGACTGGGCGGATAAATGGCAGATGGAGTTCAATGTAGGGAAGTGCAGTATTCTGAGTGTAGGTAGGAACAACCCCTCACATAACTATTGCTTAATTGACACTCTCATAAGTAGGTCTGGGTGCGAGAGGGATTTAGGGGTCTTAGTGAGCTCTGATCTCCGTCCAAGGGCACAATGCATTCAAGCTAGAAATCGAGCTAATAGGGTACTGGGATTTATTTCATGAGCGTAAGCAACAGAAGCCCTGAAGCCTTCCTCAAACGAGATTTAGCATTAGTTAGACCTCATCTTGACTATGCGGTTCAGTTCTGGTCACCCTACTATAGAATGGATATCAAAATGTTAGAATCGGTGCAGAGGAGGATGACTAAGATGATTCAGGGGTTGAGAAACTTGCCATACGAGGAAAGACTCAAACAGTTAAACTTGCATTCTCTAGAAAGGCGAAGGGTGCGTGGAGACATGATCGAGGTTTATAAATGGATGAAGGGCTTTAATAAGGGAGACATTCATAAGGTTTAGTTGGTAAGAGAACCGGGTAGGACACGAAGTAACGGGTTTAAACTGGATAAATTCAGATTCAACAGGGACATAGGCAAAAATTGGTTTACTAACAGGGTGGTGGATGAGTGGAATAGGGCTTGATCATGTGGTGAGTGCCAATACAATTGTCACATTCAAAAATAGACTAGATAAATTCATGGACAGCGATATTAGGTGGGGTTAGATACACGGGAACTTAGGGTCAAAGGAGCTGCCTCGTACAGGCCTACCGGCCTCTTGCAGACTCCTGCGTTCTTATGTTCTTATGTTCTTATCTTGGAAGTGTTGCGTGAGAGCAGAGAAGATGCGGCAAAGGAGAGGGATATAGGACAAAAGGAGGGAAGCTATTTTTTTATAGTAAAGGCCATTTGGAAGAGGAGCAAAAGGGGAAATAAGACGAGGTGGAGGAGGAGGAAGAAGAGGAGAAGGAAGATGAAGAGGAGGAGGAAGAGAAGGAGGAGGAAAGATTAGGAGAAAGTGGAGGAAGAGAAGGAAAGGGAAGTGCCATACACGGTAGCGTTCTCGTGTTCAAGGGGTTAAACGCGACTGGGCCAAGGGATCCGCTATATAACGAAGAGAGTAAAGTAACTACATTGCTGAGGATGAACGGGGGAGGGAAGAGAAGGAATGGGAGGTGGGGAAGGAGGAAGATCAGAGGCTGGGTTAGGAGGAAGGAAGGAGGGTGAAGGGACATAATAGGGTGCAAGGTTAAAGGGTGAAGGCGAAGGCTGAGGGAAGGGTTTCCGGAGGTAGAGAGAAAAAGAAAATTGAAAGGGAAAGAATAACCGAGACTGTCTTGAGGAAAAGAGAGTAAGGAAAAGGAAGTAACGTTTGACGATGGGAGAGTAAAAGGCCTTAAAGGGATCCGTCGTAGGGTTCAGAGACGGTGGTGAGATGAGGGGGATAGAATAAGGCGATGGAGATAAGGTGAAGAGGAAGCAAGAGAATATTGTTTGTAGGGAGTGGGGGAGAAGGGAAGAGGGAAGAGGGCAGGGAGTTAAGGAACAGGGGAGGGATAAGGAATTAAGGAACACGAAAAGACTTCAATAGACCAGCGAGAAGACACCATCCCTCTCGCTTCCGGAGATAACATGCAAATAACCTAGTATTACCACTCCTTCCCGCTTACATTCTTCTCCCCTCTGCCCTCCCTCCTTCCCGCCTCGTCGAACACACCACAGGGGGTGTTCCGAGGTGTCGCCCGTGAGGCAAGCGGTGGAGGTGGAGGGAGGCAGCGGAAAGTGCAGCTGAATTTTGTAATAAGTGGAGAGGCAAACCCAGAATCGAGGAGGCTTTAAAAATGGGTTCTTGATTTAAAGAAAAGGCAACAACATGTTCCTGAGGCGAACGAAGGGAAACAGGAGTGAGAGAACGCCGGCACCGCCAGACTTTGGGATATACCACACGCTTAGAATGCGACAGCTGGGAGGAGTAATTCAGGAGCGAGCTGGGAGAGAAAACAAAGGCCGGATTATTAAAGAAAAAGAATCCGACACAGAACAGGCGGGAGTGACGGAATACGCGAGTTGGGGGAAAGGTAATTATTACAACGGAGAGTCGGTGTAGAACAAAGGAAAACTTTACAGGAACACACGTGTGAACAGGTTGTGGAAACATGTAATACAGATGAAGACCATTCACTGTAATGCCAACACAGGAACTCTGCCTGACTTACAGAGCACACACACACACACACACACACACACACACACACACACACACACACACTCATTCACACACACACACACACACACACACACACACACACACACACACACACACACACACACACATTCACACACACACACACACACACACACACACACACACACACACACACACACACACACACACACACACACCACACACACACACACAAAAAAAAAAAAAACTGAAATCACATGCAAAATATCACCTTGTATACGAAATGCTATTACCTATGTTCCGCGTAATAATGTTACCTCTGCGTCACTTTGATCTAAACAGGAAATAAATACGATTATTTCACAACTATGAAAGCGGTGAGTCTGGAAGACGTTCGAGTTTGTTTAGCTTGTTGATAAATTAGGTTACTATATGCAATAAGAATTACAAATTTACTTTAAGCCTTTTCTGTGCCACGTTATTGTATTTTTGTTTTCATTTTATTATTTTCTTTATGATCCCGTGGGAGGACACGTGCCCTCCAAGGCTAATCACTACTGCTAGACGATAACAATGTTCAAAGAGCTTATGGCTAGGCGGAGAGAGCTGACGCCAAGTGGATGAAGCTAACGGCAAGACGGAAGGAGCAGACAACGCTGAACGTGCTGCCGGCTGATAATTTCCAGCGCCAGCGATTACAAGAACCGTATTTGTAATTGCAGGACGCACCTTCATTAAGGAAATACGTCGCTTTTGTATAAGGCTGCTCATAATGTCTTTCCCTCGTCCCTCCTTACTCTCCCCGCCTGTTCTGCTTCCTCTCACTTCATAGTTCATTTCCTTCGCCTTACCTCTCTGCTTCCTCATCATTACTCGAGCCTCGTCCAAATAATCTGAGCACTTTTTTTCCACGTCAAGCAACAAACGCCTGTTACTCTTTCTAAAAGGGAGAATATTGGCATGATATGATGGAATGCTACTCTATTCAACATTGTTATTGATAATGATAATAACTAATAAGAATAATTATTGGAATTATATACTATGATTGTAAAGATATATTAAGTATCTGTAAAATTATCAATGTTAGTTACAATTATTACTAGTATATGAACGTTTTATTGTGTGAAAAATTAAATAATGATTATTTGGACAAATTGTAGTAGTAGAAGTAGTAGTAGTAGTAGTAGTAGTAGTAGTAGTAGTAGAAATAGTAAAAGTATAAGTAGTAGTAGTAGTAGTAGTAGTAGTAGTAGTAGTAGTAGTAGCAGACAATGAATAAAATTATTTATATATTATTAACATTATGGTTATCAATGTTATTATTATTATTATTAATATGATTATGATTATGATTATTATTATTATCATTCTTCTTCTTATTATTATTATTATTATTATTATTATTATTATTATTATTATTATTATTATTATTATTATTATTAATATAATTATCTACATTAATATCATTATTAGTAGTAATAGTTGAAGCAGAACGTTATTTATTTTATTTTATTTTAGTTAAGACAGTCATAAGTCCTGACGGGATATTTCCGAGGGTATTAAAGGAATTAGGTGATGTACTCAGTGACCCACTAACCGACATCTTTAAGATGTCGGTAAATACTGGCTATGTGCCGAGTCTATGGAAAGTGGCTAATGTGACGCCGATTTTTAAAAAGGGGGACAGGTCAGTTGCTTCAAACTATCGCCCAATTAGCTTAACATCGGTTATAGGCAAGATGCTGGAGTCCATAATAGCACGGAACATTCAGGAGAGAAACATAGCTTAATTCGACTCACGACATGGGTTCACAAGGTAGGTCATGATCTCACCAATCTCTCTCCTTCTACAATAAAGTATTTGAGGCGGTTGACAGAGATGAAAATTATGATGTAATCTATCTTGATTTTAGTAAAACGTTTGACAAAGTTCCTCACCAACGACTGTTGCTTAAATTACAGGCTCACGGAGTAGAGGGTAAAGTTTTGAACTGGGTCAAGGCGTGGCTTAGCAATAGGAAGCAAAGAGTGCAAATCAATGGTAAAAGAGCTGACTGGGGATGTGTTACGAGTGGGGTCCACAAGGTTCGGTATTAGGTCCACTTTGTTTATTATTTATATCAATGACTTAGATACAGGAATTAGTAGTGATGTTAGTAAATAGATTTGCAGATGATACCAAGATCGGTAAGTAATTGAGTCAGATCAGGGGAAGTATATTCTCCAGGAAAACCCAACAGATTGTATGACTGGGCGGATAAATGGCAGATGGAGTTCAATGTAGGGAAGTGCAGTATTCTGAGTGTAGGTAGGAACAACCCCTCACATAACTATTGCTTAAATGACACTCTCATAAGCCGGTCTGGGTGCGAGAGGGATTTAGGGGTCTTAGTGAGCTCTGATCTCCGTCCAAGGGCACAATGCATTCAAGTTAGAAATCGAGGTAATAGGGTACTGGGATTTATTTCAAGGAGCGTAAGCAACAGAAGCCCCGAAGTCTTCCTCAAACTATATTTAGCATTAGTTAGACCTCATCTTGACTATGCGGTTCAGTTCTGGTCACCTTACTATAGAATGGATATCAAAATGTTAGAATCGGTGCAGAGGAGGATGACTAAGATGATTCAGGGGTTGAGAAACTTGCCATACGATCAAAGACTCAAACAGTTAAACTTGCATTCTCTAGAAAGGCGAAGGGTGCGTGGAGACATGATCGAGGTTTATAAATGGATGAAGGGCTTTAATAAGGGAGACATTCATAAGGTTTTGTTGGTAAGAGAACCGGGTAGGACACGAAGTAATGGGTTTAAACTGGATAAATTCAGATTCAACAGGGACACAGGCAAAAATTGGTTTACAAACAGGGTGGTGGATGAGTGGAATAGGCTTAGCAGTCACGTGGTGAGTGCTAATACAATTGTCACATTCAAAAATAGACTAGATCAATTCATGGACAGCGATATTAGGTGGGGTTAGATACACGGGAGCTTAGGGTCAAAGGAGCTGCCTCGTACAGGCCTACCGGCCTCTTGTAGACTCCTGCGTTCTTATGTTCTTTTTTTTTTTTAGAGCTTCCAGTCAATGAGATCATCAATACATGACTAGGAACCTGTGATGCTACTTATTACAGGTGTGTGTGTGTGTGTGTGTGTGTGTGTGTGTGTGTGTGTGTGTTTTTTTTTTTTTTTTTTTTGTGCCCGTTGCCGCGTTTCCATCTTTGGTGGGGCCTCATGGTCGGCCCAAGGCTTCTTCCAGGTGGGGCCTGATGGTCGGCCCTGCCCGTTCTGGCGCAGGCGAGTGTTTATAGTGGCGCCATCTTGCATTGGCTCATGCTGCCCCCCGGAACTCGTACTTGATTCGCTTGGACGGCTTCCTCTAGAGTCCGGGTTGATGGGTGGTCTTCAGGACAGCATGTGGGTAGTTTTAAGCCACTCGGCGGTGACCGAAAAATCCGAGTAGTAGCGTGAGGATTCGAACCCGCGTTGTCCATCACGCGGCGAATGTGGGTCCAGTACGCTATCACTTCGGCCACCGCCTGTGTGTGTGTGTGTGTGTGTGTGTGTGTGTGTGCACACAAACAAACAAACACATACACAAACACACACAAACACAAACAAACATAAGCAGAAACGCACACAAACACAAACAAACATAACACAAACCAACCAATAAACACAAACACAAGCATAAACACACACACATGCACACATTCACAAAACAAACACACTTTTTTTTCTCTTCAAAATTTGACTAGATTGATACAATACAATCTTTCCAAGCTTCGTATCGTTACATTTTTTTTTTTTCTGAATCTAGGAACGGGCGGCTATTTTTCTCTACTGTTATTTACGACTTCAGTTTTGTCATACCACTGCGTTTCATCGAGGCACCACCTCCGCCTTCCCCCAGCGAAAGAAGTACAAACACTCGGGAAAAGGCCACTAGCCAGGTGTTCCTCGTGGAATGGGAGCTTGCCAGAAATGAGTGCCAGAAGAACATTGTGACATTATAAGCAAGAATTTCTTGAGCGGGTGAGTCGTCGTGGGGAGTGAGGTGGAGCGAGACATTGCCGCAGCCCAGAAGTGCGGATAATCAGTGTTACCAGAAGGGATATTCATATCGATATGTGGGAATGAATCCTAAGTCTTTGTGTTGAGTTTTACATTTATTGTATGTAGAAAATGACTTGCATTGGATTCCATTAAAAAACTAATGGAAATTTCTTGGGACAATAATATGCGAGGGTACGAGGATGTGGTAACACAGTGTGTGTCGACAATCACATGACGGCCCGCACTCAGTGTTACCACATTATCGCACTGGATGGTATGCTAGGCTTCCTTTTGTTAATAATTTATTCACTCGTATTTTTTCCATAAGATATACGTAAAAATTCAAGAAGACTTAAAATGTACTGTGCCATCTACAGACATTTCCCACACATCGATATGAATATCCTTTCTGGTAACACTGGCTATCCACACTTCTGGGCCGCCCTACTCTCAGGGTGCTACACTGGCATGGAGGCAGAAGCCGTCCTCGCCTCCAACCTGGGTGCCCGCCCCACCCTGCCCTGCACCCTCCTCAAAGATTTATCCCCTAGTATCACTAGGGGAAACGGGCCCTTGTCCTAAGACGGCCCGTTAAGAGTGCAAAAATGCTCCCTCCCTGCGCGGGGGAGCACGGGCTAAGCCTATTGGCGGCCTGTAGCAGGATGCCGACAGACTGACTCTATCGGCGATCGAAATCTAGCCGACCGAGTCGGTCCGTCGACGAGGACTGGCGTGTCTCTGGCCCTGCACCCGTCGCTCCGCGCAGCCCCGTCTGTTTCACGCTCGCTCCAGGGACGGACCACAGCCTCGAAACCCCATTCAAAAGTAAACGCTGTCAATTCCAGGAGAGACGCACGAAGACAGGCAAACAGAAGAACTAAACTTACATACTGAGGCAAAATACATAACATCGCTTCTCTGAGGTCACACGTAATCATAAAGCATCTACAATGACTGATATCATTGTTGCAAGAGGGAAAAAAAAACACTTTCAGTATCAGTTGTGTAGCAAGTAGGGCCTCTATGCTACGCCTATTACCTCTTGTTATATCGTAACCTTTACAAACGTTACCCCTACAATAGCAGCGAGAGTTGTCCTCCAGGTCGAGGGTCGCGGAAGCCGCCGCTCCGAGGGTAATATTCACCCCCTCGCCCTCGCCAGCAGAGACATACACACATACAACTTTAGTGCAGCTGCTCCTTGCCGTGACATATTCTATGATACTAAAGTAGAAAACTGTAGAAAAGTAAATTCTACTACGCAGTGTAATGGCCCTGCTCCCCTGCTAAGAAAACTGAGACTGTCATGAATGAAGAGAGCAGACATTATTGAGAGACAGCATTTGGATGCCTGACTCACTAATATGCATCTGGTTCTATAGTTCAGAAAATCATAAAATCGTGCATATTTTTTTGTCTCGTTTTATTCGGCTTATATGCATGCCACAGGGAGCACGAACAACGATATTTTTGTTTGGTGCATTTTTATGTACCTGAACCGCGAGTATGTTGGTGAAGGTGTCTCATGAAATTTGCACAGATTTTTTTTATTAAATATTTTGAGCATCTTCATTCTCTCTCTCTCTCTCTCTCTCTCTCTCTCTCTCTCTCTCTCTCTCTCTCTCTCTCTCTCTCTCTCTCTCTCTCTCTCTCTCTCCCGTTTGCCTTTCATTTGTTCAGTCCTTCCCTCCTCTCCATTCTTTCTTTTCCCCTTAATCCATACATACATATATACATAAATCCATCCATCCATACATACATATATACACACAGACACATCTACATTTGCAGTCATGTATAAATATAAATAAAATATAACCTATATTTCGGCGCTTCACACACACACACACACACACACACACACACACACACACACACACACACACCTTCCTAAGAGGTGCACGTCACAGCAGCCTGCGGAAAGGTCGGGGCAGCTGCCATCACACCCTGTGATGCCAACGAAATAAATATTGGAGGAGACGTCACAAACACACAAACACACACACACACACACACACATACACACACACACACACATACCGTCAGTCCTTGAACGGCTCTGTCAACAGTACTTTAGTTTAGATAATGCATTTTTCGGCGGTGTAATCTTTCAGCAAACTTCCTTTATGTTATTTTCTTCACAACTGGACGCATGCTCTCCAGCTCTCGCCGTGCTAATACCTCCGCTCCAGCCTGCGAACCAGCACACTTCTGGCCCCGCCACTAGCTGGCGCGCAATCACCCAAGGCTTCCACCGCGGAGCAGGCATTTATACCGCAAGCGACAAATGCACCGACAGCACTAACCATCCCACTACATCACCCTTTATACCGGGGAGCTCCCCCTTGGTAGAGCTCCCGCTCGGGGCGATAAGCACCATCTTTTCCCTTCCACTGAATATTCTTCCTTTTCCTGGCCAACCTCGCCCCAGACATCTCCTGGCACCTCAGGTGAACCCTGCGGCTTGCACAAGGGGGGCCTAAGTGGCTGCCTTACCGTGCCTGGAGATAGGGCAAAAAAGCTGAAGGGATAGGTTTTGCCCGTGGGTGAATTCGAGGGCTTTTAGGAGCCCGTTCACCAGCAAACACTGGCAAAATAGGAAGGGGCTCGACCTTCTCATCCTGTCCTCACTAAATCATGCAAGATGGGACGAGTTAAATTAAAACATCTCACTCCAAACCAAGACTCAAAACTCGCCCTATTGCGGATACTCTCAGAACATAATTTATTCGCAACCAAAGTCTCCGCCACGAGAGATGGCTTCTTAGTCATCACCTCCCTAGATGCGGAGGTCGACATCATCTTCAACCCGCCCTGACACGATGCCCTGATTACACAACGATTCAACTCCATCCTACCACCTGAACTGAAGGCCAAGAGGACCATCCTTCTCTTCAAAGTCGACAGCTTCATCAAGGACCACACTCGGATGAAATAAAAGAAGAAATCCACCGCTTCAACGAATTCGCAGGAGGAGCAGTCGACCAGGGGCCGGATTCATCAAACTTACCAACCACGCCTCTGGTATCTCTCGCATTTACCGGAGCGCTACCAGAGCTGCGGCATCTTTCAACCACGGGATTCATCAACGGCATGGTAACGCTCCGGTAACTCGCACCCTAGCAACGATTGGTTGGGCTGGATAGCCAATCACGTGCGACCTTTCATAATGTATTTGGGCTTTCACGTGTCGTTTGTTTACTAATGCACAGACTTCAAAATCAAGACATGTGTATTGTACAGAGGTAAATACTGCCTTAAAACAAATAATTAGCGTTGTAATCCCTCAATAAGATGTGTTTTTTATGAATGAAAGCACATTACTTGTATATTTATCTTTGAAATAAAAATATAATCGCTTATACAATATTCTGCACGTTTCTGTATGTTACCTCCATAGTTTCCGTCATTTGGTGAGCATTCTGTTGCATATGGATAATAATGATGAAGGTTCGGCGACGCTAACGCCAGAAGCGCGCCTCACTTTCAAAACATGGCGTCAGCTGTGAAAAGAAGGCGGCCCAATTTCTCAAACGAGGAAATTTTAGCCCTCATCACAGGGGTGAGGCAAAGATGGGAAACCATCACAGGGCCTCTGTCCTCTTGCGTCACCGCTGCAGCCAAGTAACGAGCTTGGGAAGCTGTGGTGGAGGAGGTCAACGCCGTGAGTGGAGTTGGGCGCAGCGTGGAGGAGGTGCGCATGAAGTTCTCCGACTTCAAGCGCCACACTAAGAAGAAGTTGGGAGAATTAAGACGTGAGGCGACTAGCACAGGTGAGAATATATCTTCTGTAGTGTTCTAAAAAGCAGTGAACAGTCATGAAGGAACAGTTCTCCAGCCTGTAATAGATTTCACATTTTTGAAATTTGGTTCCTTATTACCTTATTAACTTTTATTATCTGATGTTCCTGATTCATTTGTATATTATGCTATACAACAAAGCTCGTTCTGATGTTCCTGGCAACATTGGGAGGCATATTGGAGTGTCTCGGTGTTAACAAACTTATTAACTTTGTTGAAGTTAACTGCAATAATGTTTGTGTTATACATTTCATTGAATTTAATCTGTATATAATAATAGTATATTTTCCTCTTTGTAGCTTTTCTGATAACTCAAATTTAATGTAGTTTTTTATATTCTTTATGTCCTTCAATAGAAGTAGCCATCATGGGTGACTTTACCTCTAATTCCTTGGTACCAGAGAGAACACCTGTCAGTAAGAAAATACTCCACTTCATGAACAATTTGTGGACTGCTTCACTTCTTAGGGTCTTCACTGGTGGATCTCTGCCCCGACCATGTTTCATCTTGTAACATACTGGATTTGGATGGGGCTAGAGTAGGAGATGTACCTAGATATATTGGGCAATTTTCCCAAATTTGGTCACTGTCTGCTAATCTTCCAGTAATATTTCCAGACCAGTCAGTAGGGAAGTTAGCTCTAATTGGCTAAATATGAATGGTATAGTGGTAAATTCAACATAATTAGCTTCTTATGGCATGATAGTGATTGATTATGAAATCTGCAACAGCTGTGTTATGCCACATTATCTAGACTGCTCTCAACAAGTCGGCCTTGCCTTGGAACATTTCAAGTACCTTAAGGACAGGTACTGAAACTACTTTTTGTATTTTCAGTTGGCCCTTGATAGATCCCTCATCAATAAGATGAAAAGTTCCCCAAAATCCTTTAATCATTATATTAGAATAAAAAACTTAGCACTCATTCTGTGGGTCCTCTTAGACTAGCTAAAGGTTATGCAACCGCTGAATGTGAGTAATGGCAGACATTCACTAGAAAGTTTTCTTGTTTATATTACTCATGAATTAAATACCCCTTTCTCCTATCAACTGTCTGACTCTTCTGTCACTAACATAACTATTTCCTTTGAAGTGGTAAGGCAAAGACTATCTTCTCTAGACATTAATTCTATCATGGGTCATGATGGTTTTCATCGCTGTCTTTGCAGTCCCTCATCCCTCTATTAAAAACATCTAACTTATAGGGTTTATATGTTAACAAACACAGATAACTGTTTATATCACTAATTATTGTTTTTCAAATATTAGAATAATGCATAAAGAGGTAATAAGTTAATATTTTAGCAGTGATAAGTTAGTTCCGTCACTATGCAATGGGCCACTTTTGCGGCACTTTGGTGGAAATAGCTGTCTATTTTGGCAAAGACAGGTATAACAGTGTTGGGGTAGTTATTCAGGTAATGATTCAGAATAAGTTTAAGCATAACTGCATTGCCATGTACTAATTTTTTACAAAATTGTACAGGTGGCGGCTCTGTCCAAACACACACCCTCACCGATGCTGAGGAGGCCATGGCGCAGGTGCTGGACCCTGCAGTTGTAGCGGGTGTGGGATCTGGTTTAGAATCAGATCCTCGTCCAACACCTTCTGTGTCTGCAGGTAAATTATGTTATGAAATGTACTTCATGGTAATCTTTGTATTTGGTAACCTACGTAACATTAGTCTTTATGACAAGTGCCACTAACTTGATATATTTCACCATAAAAAAATTCAATAATGTAGTGAAAAATCTTGAAATGTTTGTCATTAAGTGCTGGGAATTGAACTCAGGCCTTCATAATAGTAGTCAGCAGGGCAGCAACCCAACTGAGCCAGTGATGAGCTAAAAAGTCACTATGCCAGAGGCCACTTCTGCGGCACTTGCCGTAACACCCCAGCCCCACACTGTGGACTCCGTATTAAGGAAAAGTGACCCCACTCATCAGTTGCTCTAAAGGCATGGGTTCAATTTCCCATAACTTTTTGTTGTTTATCTTGATTTTTTTACACATTCATTTGTTTTATTTGGTATATGTTATGTTATTTTATTGCTTTGCCCACTAACTCTTGATTTCCAGAGAAACTTAATTATGAAATAAACTTCCACCTTCAGTGGTTCAGTGCAACACAACTGATTTAAAAATCAACTTGACCTTTTCACCTTCATGTTTGCTAAGGCAGAAATTGCAAAGCTTTTACATAGTTTCAATTGGGTTTAGGGAGAGACCACCATTCTGCATAGTCTGTGTGGTCTGAACATATATATCTTAAGTTGAGCCATAGACTTCACAACTAGTTGACGGGAAATCTCTTCAGTCTTGGCGCGCTGGCTTCGCGTAAGGGGCCGATTGTTATGGCGACTTTCACTGCGACAACTCAAACACACTCTGCGTTCTTACTCCGAATTTAAGTGGAAACAGGACGAAATCTTCAAGTTTTAGTGCATACAAGCAGGCAGGAGTGTCTCTAGAGTGATTTGGTCGAGGATTCAAGGTAACTTATATAAAATAGCACCATGCGTGCACTTTGAAAACGTTGTGTAAAAAATGGCAAATTTGCGTAACTTTAGGTTGAAATCTTTACGTAAAATGAATGATAACTGTAGGATAGTGAAGTCCACAGTTTTACGTATTAGGAAACAAGAAATGTACGTTTAGTTAGTGCCTACATGGCAACTCAGCTCAGTTCCCGCGTCGCCTAACTCGCCTTAGGCACGCAGTCAGCTGGGCACTTCCCCTCTGTAAAGGATTATCGCTGTCCTGCCTCTGTTTACTCTCCAAGTAAAGGACCTACAGTTATTCATCGTCTCTGTACCCTTCCCCACAACTGCAAGGATCCAGAGGACGATACAAGAAGACACAGAAGGCAGTGGATCGAGTGGAAGTGACGGAGGAGACACAAGATATGAGGGTATTAGTGTAGGAGTACACCAGTCTAGAGATGGCTTTTCTTACCCTGACCATTAGAAAGAGCTCCGCATTCTGAGTAAATTCATCCCCATAAACACCCCTCGGAAATCATTTATAACGGAGGGAGGGAGGCCGTTAGGTTAGGTTAGTTTTAGGTTAGGTTAGTGTTAGGTTAGGTTAGTTTTAGGTTAGGTTAGTGTTAGGTTAGTTTTAGGTTAGGTTAGGTTAGGTTAGGTTAGTGTTAGGTTAGGTTAGTTTTAGGTTAGGTTAGGTTAGTTTTAGGTTAGGTTAGTGTTAGGTTAGGTTAGTTTTAGGTTAGGTTAGGTTAGGTTAGGTTAGGTTAGTTTTAGGTTAGGTTAGGTTATGTTAGGTTAGGTTAGGTTAGGTTAGGTTAGTTTTAGGTTAGGTTAGGTTAGGTTAGGTTAGTGTTAGGTTAGTGTTAGGTTAGGTTAGTTTTAGGTTAGGTTAGGTTAGGTTATGTTATGTTAGGGTTATGTTTAGTTTAAATGCACCTGTGTGGACGAAACTAGTTTTTTCTGGTAGATTTCGGTCTGTTTTGAATGAATGTGCTCTAAATTTTTTATCGCAAATCATTAGTCTCTTGGTTGGAAGGGGGGGGGGGGTAAAAAAAAAAAACGTGATTTGCGATAGAAATGACACGCATATTCATTCAAAACAGGCCGAAAACTACCGAAAAAAACTAGTTTCGTTCGGAAATGCGAGACTGGTGAAGTGCTACAAATTTACCGATATGAGGACGCCGCGACCCCGTGGAGTAAACTGTGGAGGAGCCGTACTACGCCATCAGTGCAGTGACTCAGTGTTGTGTGCAGTGCAGTGGTGTGTTCAGTGCAGTGTGGTAGTGAGGGGGCTGTTCACTACGTCCTACGGGGTCGAGTATGTGTGCATGGGGAAGGCCAACTCTGACCCGACTGAGCACTCTTTCGGCAAGCGCCGCACCATGTGCGGCGCCAACTACTGGACGAGCGTGCAGAACTTCATGGTGAGCAACAGGTTGGCCCAGCGCCTGCATTTCCTGAAGCTCGTCGGGTTCTTCCCCGGGGACGTGCAGGCCGACCTGGACCGGGCCAAGGCAGAGGAGAAGGAGGACGACGAGGTGATCTTGGCCCAGCTTGCCAGGGAGCTGGCCGACGACCAGCCGGACCCGCCGACGGACGAGTTGCTCCTCGCCGCGGTCGGCAACTACGCCGGCTACCTGGCCAGGAAGGTCCAGGCCAACTCCTCTGTGGCCGAGTGCTGCAAGCAGGAGCTTGCCCAGCAGGAGGAGATGAAGATTACCGTGGAGCTCGAGAGTGGCGACCCGCCCTCTGTGATGTTCGACGCCCTGGTCGAGCTGGTCGACAGGGGAGAGCTGGAGACGGGCCGGGCGGTCCTGAAGCGGCCATCTCTCCCAATGGCCCACATGGCGTCCTTCGGGATGTCGCTGTGGGACTCCCTGATGTGCAGGGAGGACAAGAAGGAGCGCAGGTTGAGGTTCCTCTCCGTGCCATGCGCCACAGGGACGGGTTCAGGCACCTCCTGGAGTTCCTGGCGGCCTCAGACCCGACCTTGCAGGGGTACAGGTGCCAGGAGGGTCACAACCTGGCCAACACCATCTTGCCGCACATCAGCAGGTCCCTCTTCAACTGTTTCGGTGCTAATTTCTCCAAGGACGTGACCTCAGAAGCGAGGAAGAACAAGGCCTTGAAGCAGCCGACCGGCAGGAAGAGGAGCAGTATCGAGGAGGGCAGGAAGGAGACGGCGAGGAACAGGGACGTGTACAAGTCCAGGAAACTGACCGGGGCCCACAAGTCATAGGCCAAAAGGCTAAAGTGATTGTTCAGGGACGAGGGCCAGATAGCCGGCAAGACGTGCTGCGGCAATAGTGACATCGGAATTCAACCAAAATAAGTTGTGATTGTATATAGAAAAATGAATATTTTGCTTTTGTTGAGTAAAATTAAGATGTTTCTGCATGCTTTCCTCAAGTATTAAGTTGCTAATGTGAAAATTAAGTGATTTATTAGATGTTAAAACTTACGTAAAAATTGCACTAAATAAAAAAAAAATAAGTAGCTATTTCGGGCAAAAACTTATAAGATATGCTAAATATTGCTATTGATTCTGAAAATATAAGTGATTATCTCTGCATTTGGTGATGTTTGTGCATCTAGCGTAAAATCTGAGGATTTTATAGCCTTTTTAAGTTTTGTTATACTTATATAAAAAACAATTAATCGGGATTTTATTAGGGAACGACTTTGAATTTTTTGATACCGCTGCTCATGGAGACTCATATATGCCTAAGGGAGGTGCCTGTGTTAGTTTCAGGTCGCTAGCTGCTTTGGTTTTGAAAATATTTAAATTTTAAATTTTTGAAAATCGGCCCCCTGCGAATCGGCCCCGCGCCCCGTTTCCCGTCAAGAGATTGTGAAGTCTATGGTTGAGCAGACATATTTGTTTAGGTTTTCCTAAAATTCCTCGCTACTCATAATCAAAGCACAAAATAAGATATCATACCATGTTGAATTACTCTTATCATAATGATTTTTTACGTACAGCTGCTGCAGACACAGAAGTGTGTAGAATCTTCCTTTCGGAGGATTCTATGACACCCGCACTTCTGCAAGGCCCATCACAGCCCCCTCCTCACCATCCCCGCCCTACTCCTACTCACCAGCTGGCCCCTGAATTGGCACCTGTCCACCGTGCCCCCGAAACTCAATCTCCCCCTGATGTAGGAGCGGCACCTCACGCTTCCACCAGAAGACACAAGAGGGTTGATCCACCAGTTGGGCCAAAAATGGTGGAAATTCAAGAAGATATCCTTCTTGAAGTGAGGAGGCTGAGTGGTACTATGGACAAGGTAGCTGCAGCCTTGGAAAAAATTGCAGTTACCTTGTCAAAATAAGGTGACAGGTCCAATTAGGTAGGTTTTTATTAAATGGGTTTCTTTAGTTAGAAACAAAACATAGTTAACCTTTTTTTATTTTGCCTTTGTAGCATAACATGAATTATACCATAATCCATTCTGTTAAGGTGGATCCTAGATCTTACCTTAGTATATTAAGACACTGCTGACTGGCTGTTGGCAGGAGGGTATCTGACAATTTTGACTCCAAAACACTATTCTATAATCAAGAAATATTAGTATTCCTTTACTTAGCTCATCTGATATAGATAAGTTTATTTTGTTGATAACATTGGAATAAGCAGTGATTCCACAACTATTAACACAATTTTCCATCCTCAATTGTTAATAATTACGGTGAGTAGAAGTCAGAGAACAACATTTAATGATAATATATACTTTAATTTTTTATCAATATTTCCAGCCATTGTGGATTCACAGCTGAAGTGAATGGACTATAGGTATAAAAACATTCTAAATCAATCAGTCAAAGTGTCTGCCCTTCCAGTTCTCAAGTATTAATATTCCTTTTGAATAAAAAGTCTTTCCTTTTGTTAATGCAGCAATTATTTTGCACACATACGTATGCAAAAAAGACACCAATACAGTAAAAGTCCAATCATCCGAAAATCGCAGTGGTATGAATTTGTAGTTTGTATAATTTAAAGTGACTTAGAAGAAATGTTAAAATGAAAAACATTACAAAAAAATACATAGAAACGCCAAAGGTGCCAAGCCGTGGGTACAAGAGACAGAAGACTCAGGCGAGGTGTAAATTAAGTCTAGGTGTTGCCCAAATGTACAGGTATCATCTATAATCTATCTATCTATCTATCTATCTATCTATCTATCTATCTATCTATCTATCTATCTATATCTATATATATATATATATATATATATATATATATATATATATATATATATATATATATATATATATATATATATATATATATATATATATATATATATATGTGTGTGTGTGTGTGTGTGTGTGTGTGTGTGTGTGTGTGTGTGTGTGTGTGTGTGTGTGTGTTGCAATTGCTGTTCTATATAGTGTCAGAATGTTTAGTTGAGATCAGGTTGTTTTGGGTGAGGAGACAGCATGAGGAACATTGCTGACAGCAACGCCACCACCCTCAGAGCAAAACAAGCCAGGAGATTGTTCAGGGTGGAGACAGCATGAGAAATGTTGCTGATGACGACACCACCGCCCTGAGAGCCACCAGCGAGAGAGAAGAACAAACCGGGTGTCTTGAGATGGCAGGGCTTCTGTTTTAAGTGCTTGGGCTTTGTGGCGACTCACACTTTTCACTGAGATGTATATACATGCAAGTTTGTATAATATATTTTTAAGTGTCTTTTAGGTACATGTAGGTTAGAATTATAATATACAAACTTACATGTATATACAGTTTCAGTGACATGAGTGAGGAGTCACCACAAATCCTGAGCACCCAAAACAGAAACCCTGCCACCTCAGTCTCCCGGTTTGTTCTTCTCTCTCACTGGTGGCTGTCAGGGCGGTGGTGTTGTCATCAGCAACATACATCACGCTGTCACTGGTGGCTGTCAGGGCGGTGGTGTTGTCATCAGCAACATACATCACGCTGTCTCCACCCTAAACAACCTGACCTTGTCCAAACATTGTGACACTAAACAGAGCAGCAATTGCACCATATATTACATACACCTCAGTATACATGATACCTGCATATTAGTGCCTTACATACCATCACCAAACAAGTTATGCAAAGACAAAGTATGCATGTATGCTATTGCATAACATTTGTGTCAGTAGAAGAATTCAATTAAATGAGCCTTTAGTAAAAGAGATTGAAAACATGGAAAATGATGCCAACAAGGGAAATGAAGACACAGGAACCAACCAACAACACTGTCTATGAAAAGAGATTATCAATCAAACCCCTTCGTCGAGCCTGCCCTGTGTCTTCATTTCCCCTGTAGGCATCATTTTCCATGTTTTCAATCTCTAGTAAAGGTTCATTTAATTGAATTCTACTGACACAAATATTATGCAATAGCATACATGCACATTCCAACCAACAACACTGTCTATGAAAAGACATTGTCAATCAGACCCCTTCGTCGAGCCTGCCCTGTGACTTCATTTCCTCTGTAGGCATCATTTTCCATGTTTTCAATCTCTTGTACTAAAGGCTCATTTAATTGAATTCTTCTACTGATACAAATATTATGCAATAGCATACATGCAATTGCAATTTTGGCACACTTGACTGGGTCATACTGAAGGCTGCCACCTGACCCATGCAAGCAACGGAACCGAGATTTTAATACCCCAAAAGTCTGTTCCACCACAACACGTGTCCTAGAGTGGCTGCGGTTATAGGCACGATGAGCATCAGTTGTTGGTTGGCTCACTGGTGTCATTAGGAAGGGCTCTAGAGGATAACCAGAATCACCTGCAAGGATCAGAATATAAACTAATTTTTCATCTAACATCATCTTTGCAGTGGTTGTTTTTGTTAAGGGAAAGTTAACCAGCTCCTTAATGCTTTCATCCCTTAAGCTGGTGAATTCTGGAACAGCCTTTTCCTGTTTGTATATCTTCCTGTCTACTACTTAAGCTCTTTCAAGAGGGTAGTATTAAGACACTATTATCTACAATGGGACCACACGCTGTAGCTGCGTGTGGCCTCAAAGTTCATTTACAGCACATTGAGCCTGCGGTGAAAAAGATCCCATTACTTCCAAGGCATTGTGCTAGGGTGACATCCAGTTTACATCAGTTTACCTTCCCCAATCTTCCTCAGGTACCCATTTATCGCAGGTCTACAAATTCCCTGACAACCAGATAAACAAGATCCAATTCAAGAAGACAATGGTAACACAGAAAGCTCTGAACTCTGGGTTGAAGCTTTTCAACATGAGGATTCCACCTCACGACATGCAGGAAGAAGAGTTCATTCCGCTAAACAGCTGCCCGAGATGCTACGAGATCGACACCAACCTCACCAATGATTGTCAAAAGGATAGAGCCTATAAAATCTGCTCCGAGTGTGCACAGCATGGGCACCTGTGACACTGCAATGGATCACACCGCACCCTCGCCATTCAATCCCCTAAAAGGAAAGAACCCATCGCCAAAAAACGGCAAGCCAGAAAAGCTGAACATCAAGCCCAACCCAAAACCTACAGCGGCGCTGCAAACACACCCGCTCAGCCAACCAACCAACATCAGCACAGAAAAAGCCAACGATGAAGGCGGAGATGAAGCAGAAACGGAGACTGACGGCCATAGTGTTAGACTTCCCCATTTCCAACCCATCCCCATCCCTTACCCGTGGCCATAAACCGTAGTGTAAGCGTCCCCATGTGGTTGGGGTTGTTTTACGCTACCCCGTGAGAGTGCGGATGGGGTGGGAAAAGTGTTGACTCCGCGGGGTAGAGAGCAGGACACCTTCAGCTTTTCCTTCGTATATTTCATGAGTAAATAGTGTTCTGTTTGTTATTATAGAAGGACATATATAGAAAAGCATCAGAATATTTGTATGACTGACATTATATCGCAAACTTTGCTAAAGTTAATATATATTTTTTAGTTTGTAAAGACTCTGGTGTTTCCATTTGATTGTAAACGTACAGTTATTCCTGAAGATTCATTTATAATTGTCCCCAAGAATGGCAAAAGACGGCAGATTGATAACTAAATATGCCATTATTATGGAAATACTTAATATATACCATAAAAAATAGCATTTCTTGGCGACCACCTTGATTTAAGACAAAAATGCCATAAATGACACGACCTAGCAACCCCGGTGTAGCTGCCCAGGTGTGTGACGAGTCATGGATACCAACCTGTCTCATAAATTAACTTACCCGCGTTACTTATTTACTTGTAGATCAACAACGCTATTGTTTTGTTTTATGATATATAATGTATATGAATACAATGGTGTGTAAAAAATGCATTATTTATTTCGTTTTCTGTAATTATTGCTTTGAAAGTGCTGGCAACATTATTATGACGTGCGTCCTAAAAATATTTGGATACTCTGTACGCAAGAAAAACTACTCAAGGAACCCGAGCGACGACACAGCAATTGCAATCAGACATAATATTCAATATAAACTGTACGATGATTTTATTTCTGATGCCTTGGCAGTTGAAATAAACACCACCAATGGAAAATTTCTCATATCTACCCTCTATATACCAACCAACCATACATCCCAACTCCCGACTTTTTTACAATATTCAGAAGGAACATTCCAGTATATATGCTTGCAGATCTGAATGCAAACCACCCCAACCTTGGATACCGCCGCACCAACACTCCGGGAAAACAACTAACCACACTGATCAATAACAGAACCATACAACATCTGGGTCCTCACTTTCCCACATACCTCGCTCACAACGCGGCCGCCACACCAGACATTATACTCACAAACCTCAAAACATATCATAATACACATATCATCCAAGGCCCCGTCACCACCAGCGACCACATCCCCATCATCCTAAAAATCTCCACGAAACCAATCCTCTCATTGTCCCCGCCAAGACGAAATCTCTCCCAGGCAAACTTTGACTCCCTCAAGGAAGACCTCAGAACCAAATTCAACGACGAGCGCCCGCTAAACAACAACACAAGGGAAGAGATCGACCAGGCAATTACCTCCTGGTATGACACTGTCACAACCGCAATAAACACCCACATACCCCTAACACGATACGAAAAACTCCCCCACCACTCATTCTCCCACCAAACACGCACACTCCTAACGCAATTACAGGCAATACAACGGGAAGCCAACACCAGAGGATGGACTTACCAGCTCTACCAACGCTACAAACAACTCCAAAACCACCTCCAACATCGCCTTCAGCAGGAAAGCAATGACGCATGGAGTGCAGTGATTCAGGACACTGTAGAGAAATTCAGAGAGCCCTCCTCCTTTTGGCGCCGAGTTAAGAATCTAATTGGCACAGAACACCCAGACACACAATATCTACTAGACGACACCAACACAAAAGTGTACTCCCTCGAAGAGAAAGAAGCCATACACCGGCAACTATGGTCTACCATCCTCTCAGAAAACAATGCTGGTAACCCCATTACCGAATACACGGTGCAACACCACCTCACAGAACACGCCGATAGAACACAGCCTTACGACTTCAGCGACCTTTCACGCCTAAACCCAGACCATTATCTCACCCACCCATTTACTACCGATGATATACTCTCAGTGATTAAATCGTTCAAAAACACATGCCCAGGACAAAGCGGCATAAATAAAACGATTCTTAGAAACTTACCGACAGAAGCCATCAACCGACTTTGCAACATTTTTTAACGCTACCTTTTCGACGGGCTATTTCCCCACAGCATTTAAGACAGCAACGCTAAAACTGATCCCCCAAAAAGATAAATCTGCCCACTTGCCTAGCAACTACAGACTTATTTCGCTTCTCGAAGTCCCCGGAAAAATCCTAGAAAAATTAATAAACCTAAGACTTGGAAACCATCTCGAATTTACAAGTACCCTTAACCCCCTATAATTCGGATTCCGTTGCGGGCGCGGCACAACTCACGCCCTAGCTATAGCTTCTGAACAGATAACGCACTACAAAGCGGATTCCGGACAATGCCACGTTGCACTGAGGGATATTACAAAGGCCTTTGACAAAGTTTGGCACCGAGTAATGAAATACAAGATCTTAGACCTCGAACTACCTGACATCCTTGAAAAGCTGCTGTGCAGTTTCCTGGATGACAGGAGTGCGAGGATCAAGCTAGAATCATTTATCGGCGACAGCTTTGACATAGGCTGTGGTGTCCCTCAGGGCAGCGTGCTCTCACCAACTCTGTTCATTTTGTACACCAACGAAGCACCAGCCCCAGCAAGAGGAGTAAACATATCTTGTGCCGACGACATCACACAACTCTCTGGCTACCCCGGACCCTCTAAGGAAATAGCCCGCTGACAATTGGCAGATCAAATCAACACACAAAACAATTTTGAGCACAATTGGAAAATAAACACAAACGAAGCAAAATTCTCAATCCTAAACCTTGGAGCCAGAGCACACACAGACATCATCACTGACACTAAAGCCATCCCGACACAACACCAAAGTACTCTGCTCGGCCTCACGATCACTCGCTCAGGGTACAAAAACCATAGTATATCAAAGAGGTGCGGCCAGGCAAAAACAACCCTGTCAAAACTATACAGATTTAGACAAATGCCGACAAAAATCAAACTCCAATTAATAAAAACATTGATACTCCCCATATTAGACTACCCTCCCGTCCCGACCCAAACACTAAGCAATACGCAAATCAGCAAACTACAAAAGGTCCAGAACAGAGCACTTCGCTTTGCAACAAACTAACAATGGCCCTCCACACACATTAACCGCCAAATTCATGAGGACACCAACACTCTGACAGTCAACGTCAGACTACACCAAAGAGCAGCATCCCATTATATGAAACCCTGTCTAACAACATCCCCTACATCCAAAGATCCCACAACATGTTTCAAAGTAGCCTCCAGAAAATCCAAACCCTCCCAGAACCCGAACCAAGATACTCCTAATAGACACTAATAAAAACACAACATGCACAACACATACATATAACATCAAGCAACAAATCAATAAAAAAAAAACTGCAGACAAGACACAGCAAAAAACCACTCGAATACAAACTCAAACAACAAGAAACAACACCCAAAAAACACTTCCTACAACCTCAACATACGAAAAATAGACCTAGCCAGATGGCCAGCCCACCATCTTTAACCTTCGACTTCGATTCCCTTCCCTTCGTACTAGCCCTTCCTCTACAACCCTCTTCCTCTTCCTCTCTCTTCTGGAGAAAAAATATCAAAATATCACGCAATGCGAAACCAGATCGAATTTCTGCCCGGCCTAACTGCAGTTTTCCTTGGAGTTTTGCATGCAGTATATTTTTTTTTGTGTGTGTGTATGTGCGTTTGTATGTGTGTGGAGTGTAGATAAGAGAGTGAGTGTCTTGGTAGGTGTGTGTGTGTGTGTGTGTGTGTCATTTCCCTCTCCAAAAGAGCTTGCTACTACAATTTATACCGTAACTTTTGCTGCTTCACTATCACCATCGCCTCGCATTTCCCTGGCCTTCCAATTTACCCTCAGTGCAGTGTCACGCAGGTACGCTTGCCGTCCTGTCACTGGCTTTGATGAATATGAATCAGGGAAGGCCTGCTAAATTGACGGCTTTGAGGTACGAAAGGCCTATTTTTGGGTCCACGAAAGAGCTAGTGCACTTGCTAGTGGTAGAGGATTCGATCGCGCTCCAGGACAAAACCTGGATAAAAACGGCAACCTTATCCCACATCTGGATCGAAAAGAAACCAGGCTGCACTAGAACCACATGAACCCAAAGAAGCAGGAAGGAACACGTCTGACAGCTCCGCGTCCCCCCACGGATCACTCTCTCACACACACCCAGCTCATTCCCATCCAGCAGGAGAACTTCCCCGGGGACTGGTGACTTAGAACTTGGTAGGGAAGGAAGGGTGGGAAGACGAAGGCGTGCACTAGCTTTTTCGTGGACCCAAAAATAGGCTTTTCGTACCTTAAAGCCGTTATGTTAGGTCCCCTCCATGCTATTGCACTTGCTACCTATCACTTGGCGAAGGGGCAAGAAGCCCCTTATCCACGAGGGGAGAGGGGAGACAGTTGCTCAAGAAGACGCCCATAAGTTCAAAGAACAAGCTAAATAAAAGTGAGCTGAGAAACAAACGCCACATCCCAGAAAACGCCGGGGAGCGGCGGAAGGGCCTCGCATCGCCGTACTGCATCCATCACTCCAACCAATCGACAGGGGTGAGAGGAGGGGGCGAAAGGATCCTAAAACACGTCACTGCATCCGTCATTCCGACCAGGCGACAAGACAGGAGGTAGTACAGCGGGGCGTCAGAAGCCACGAAAAGCCTGGGGGGCGCTGCAAGAGCGACGAATTCCTGCCCTCTCTCCGTTCCCCGACCCGTCCACAGAGAGGGGAGAAGGAATGGCTGAGGCTGAGGAAAAACCGAACGTCGAGGCAGACCTAAACCCCAACCAAACCTGAGTGGAACAGTCAGGGCCACGAGGGAAAAGGAGTTCCTGTCAGAGGGCCTCCTTTAATAGGAACCCTTTTAAAAGTCAGCGACTGCCCTCCCGAGCTAGGCGAGGAACACCTCGCTCGGGAAGAAGGGCTCTAGCCAGACGTAGCGACCCGCACCCTCCTCCGGCTGAAGAAGCCATGCAAAAGGCACAGGGCGTGCAAGGGCCAGAGCTAGTGACCACGGAACTAGGACTCCGAGTAGCCCTGCGCTACACGGAGAAGAATTTTTGACTTGCCAGAAAAAGGGAGTCATGACCGTGAAAAGGGGGGGGGGGGAATCACTCCTCGATCTGTCTCCACTATCAGTGAAACGCCCCAAGAGGGCAAGTTGTTCAGCAAAAGAAGGACGAATAGTCGTGCTTCCTCCCTCGCATTGTCAGCGAATGAGCCATGAAAACGCTCCCTTACTCACTCCGGCCAACAGACAGCGAGGAAAAATAGCGGCGAAGCTCCTCAAGACACTAAGAACAGCGGCGAAGGAGTCACGAATCGCCGCACTGCACACTCCGACTAGCTGACATAGAAGGAAGGTAGCGGAGCGGCCTACGAATGGCCACGAAAAAACTCCGACCAATAGGCAGAGAAAAGAAACCTCTGGGAACTTTCATAAGTCGCATAAGGCAAAAAAAACCAACTCGTCCACCTTTACCCAGTGAAAAAAGCAGGGGGATAGGGAGGGGAGGGGGGAAGGAGCGGAACGGCGAAGGGACTACGAAGCTTCGCACATCTCCCCCACGACCAAGGTGGTGGCGACGAACCTCTGAAAGGCGCGAAGGGCCGAGGAAGCGTAGTGAAAGCGCCTGAAACACCGCTCACCCGCCGTCACTCCGACCAGTAAACCGAAAAGTGAGGCGACAGCGAAACTCCAAAGGCCAGAAAAGCTGAAGGGGAGCAGCGAAAGAACCGTTAAACACCACACTGTCTCTCACTCCGACCATCCGAAGAGGAAGAGACGTGGCGGCGAAACCCTCGGAGTCATGAAAGAACCTAGGAGGCTCGACAAAAAGAGGCACGGGTGGCCGCCCTCCTCCCGAGATTTCGACCATCCGACAGCGATGGGTGGAGGTGGTGGCAACGACACGAAAGCCACGATAAAACACGGAGAAGGGGTGAAAGAGCCACTCATCGCCGCAGTCTATCCCTCACTCCGACCACCCGACGGAGGTGGAAGGAGGAGGCGAAGCTAAGGAAGCCGAGAACGGAAGAGGAGCGGCGAAAGAGCCACGCATCGCCGCACTCGATCTCTCACTCCGACCACCCGACTGAGGTGGAAGGAAGTAACAAAAATTCCGTAGCCGGGAACGGCTGAGGAGGAGCGACCAAAGAGCCACACATCGCCGCACTCTATCCCTCACTCTGACCACCCGACAGAGGTGGGAGGATGTAGCAAAACTCCGGAAGCCGAGAACGGCCGAGGAGGAGCGGCGAAAGAGCCACACATCGCCGCACTGTGTCCCTCACTCCGACCAACCGACCGAGGTGGGAAGAAGTAGCGAAGCTCCGGAAGCCGGGAACGGCCGAGGAGGAGCGGCGGAAGAGCCACGCATCGCCGCGCTTTGCCCTCCACTCCGACCAACCGACCGAGGTGGGAAGAAGTAGCGAAGCTCCGGAAGCCGGGAACGGCCGAGGAGGAGCGGCGAAAGAGTCACGCATCGCCGCACTGTGTCCTTCACTCCCACCAACTGACTGATGTTGGAGGAAGCGGAGGAAGTAGCGAAGCTCCGGAAGCCGGGAACGGCCGAGGGGGAGCGGCGAAAGAGCCACGCATCGCCGCACTGTGTCCTTCACTCCCACCAACCGACTGAGGTTAGAGGAAGTAGCAAAGCTCCGGAAGCCGGGAACGGCCGAGGAGGAGCGGCGAAAGAGCCACGCATCGTCGCGCTATGTCCTTCACTCCGACAAACGACAGAGGTGGGAGGAAGTAGCGAAGCTCCGGAAGCCGGGAACGGCCGAGGAGAAGCGGCGAAAGAGCCACTCATCGCCGCACTGTGTCCTTCACTCCTACCAACCGACTGAGGTGGGAGGAAGTAGCAAAGCTCCGGAAGCCGGGAACGGCCGAGGAGGAGCGGTGGACGAGCCACGCATCGCCGCACTGTGTCCTTCACTATGACCAACCAACAAAAGGAGAAGTAGTGAGGCTCCGGAAGCCAGGAACGGCCGAGGAGGAGCGCGGCGAAAAGGCCACGCAACGCCGTTGTGTATCCTTCACTCCGGCCAACCCCCAGTTGTTGGAAGAAGTAGCGATACTCCTGAAGCCAGGAGCGGCCGGGGAGCGGCGAAAGAAAAACACGCATCGCCGCACTGCATCCAACCCTTTAGCCAACTGGCAGAAGTGGGAGGAGGCGGCGAGGCCCCGAAGCTAGATCGGCCGAGGAGCGGCGACAGCATACCGAGGCACAGCGCTGAGTAGAGATGAGGTTGAGTCGCCTCCGGCAGAACGCAAAAGGTCTCCCGCCGCAGAGCCCCGTCCGACGAAGTGTGTGTGTGTGTGTGTGTGTGTGTGGGGGGGGGGGGGGGGGGCCGTAGCGGTGAAAAACTGCGGCGGACTTGTCGATGGCCCCATCGGAAGGAGGAGGATCCCGGAGACAACACAGGAAAAGCTTATGCCTGCAGGGAAAAGAGAACCGAGCCGGAGAGAGGGTAGCAGGCTGGGAAAAGACCACAACTCTTCCCCGCCCATAACCTCATGGAAGTCGTCCTCCGAGTCCGTGATCACGAGGGTAAGAGCCAGGAGAGGGTGACTAGTCCTGTCAGCGGACGGAGAACAGTACCAGACTGTCAATCGGACCCAACAAACTTCCAGGAAAAAACACGGAAAAAACGCCACTGCGACCATCCCTGAGGACGGAAGGGGTGGAAGCGGAAGGACCTCTAGGGTGTCGAAGCACCAAAGCTATGAGTTGCCGAAACTCACCCCCTTCCCTCAGCCGACAAAGGGAGAGGAAAAGGGGGAAGGGGCTGATGGTACACTCCCTCAAGCCGGTCAACGGACAGAAAAGGGGAAGTGGGGGCGACGCACCAATAAACACTAAACTTCGGACACATTCACCCTGCGCTCAACCCGCGAACGAGGAGAAGGGGAGAGGGCAGGGAGGGCGAAGAGGCGTGTCAAAGGAGCCGCGAAACACAGCATTCCGTCCCGCACTCTGACCAGCAGGCAGAGATGGGGGGTAGCGTCGCAGCCCTGAAAGGCACGAACGAAAACGCCGCAAACTCAACACGTCCTCACCCCCAGCGGAAGAAGTGGGAGGGTGTAGCTAAGCACCGCACCCTGACCCATGCACACTCTGACCAACGGGCCGAGATGGAAGAAAGGGGAGGAGCGGCAAAGCACCGGAAGGCAAGAAGGGTCGAACACCTAACTTTTCTCCTTCAACCCGCGAAAGACGGGGAAGGGAGAGGGGGCAAGAAGGAACATCGAAGGAACCGCGAAGCACCCCACATCACCGCACACCCTGACCACCATGCAGAGATGAGTGGCAGGAACTGAAGCTCAATCCCATACCTTCCGCCAGCTCGTGGGGAAGTGGGTAGGGGAGAACAGGCCAGGGCGCCAAAATGCAGCGTGCTCCAACTCTCTATCATGGCAAGATCTATAGTAACAGGTCTCCTCACTTTACCTCCACTGCGCAGCCTGTGACGTCAGCTGGCTGTGAGACAGTGAGGAAGACGGGGAACTATTCTATATTCCCCGTTCTCTCTCTCTCTCTCTCTCTCTCTCTCTCTCTCTCTCTCTCTCTCTCTCTCTCTCTCTCTCTCTCTCTCTCTCTCTCTCAAGAATACCCCATATTTGCCCCCAGATGTTGATGCTGTCATTATTATTAGTAGTAGTAGTATTGTGTGTGTGGTGTGTGTTTACTCACAAACGCAAATGTACGCATAACAGCTATAATATTTTGTATATCTCCCTACTTCATATTTTTTCTACATGTAATTCTTATAATGTGCCTTGTCAATGGCTATGAGTAGATACCCTCTACTCCATTCTTATTACTAGCTTACATGTGTGTGTGTGTGTGTGTGTGTGTGTGTGTGTGTGTGTGTGAGAGAGAGAAACTGGGAGCGACTGCCAGCTAGCTGTTACTACACGGAGGTTGGAAGAGCGACTGACCCCATCGGCCCCGCTGAACCTACCCTCGAACAGCCTGGTGACGTGAGTGCGCCAGCATCTGCGAAAATACGTCGGAAATGAGGAGACCTGGTACTGTAGATCTTGTATCATGGTAGGGAGGATAGAGAAGGGCCGGGAGGTAGAAACGGCCACGAACTCTTGTCCACTGATGCTAAGAACCGCGCACACACACCCTCTGCCTATCGTCGATAAAGCAGAGAGGGAGGGGGGGAAAGGGCCAGAAGGCGGCCCAGAACAGGCGGGTAGGAGCGGGGGACCAACTGGGGAGGAGGAGGAAGGAGGAGACCCAAAGGCCATCCCCCTACGCCATGCCACATGGGAAGGGCTGTTGACTACCAGGAAGACACGTAGAAGACCCACATGGAGTGACGAAAAGGCCATGAACATTAACTCCATCCTTCACCCTGCCCAGAAGAGAAAAGGGAGGTGGCTGCAAAGCGGCGGGTCCAAAAAGCACGAAGCCCAAACCACAGCCCCCTGCCTTCAACTGGCGGAAGGATAAGGGAGAGGGAGGGGTAAGCCCGTGCGCCATATAACACCGTGCACCGCTCCATTCCTAGGAAGGAAGACAAGGACGAGCCAGGAGGAGGTGATAAGTAACGCCGACTCCGACACAAGGGCCCCCCGGCGCCATAAACACGCGTCCCCACTCCACCTCTCGCTGAGAGAGCAGAGTGGGCGTCAAAACAGTCACGAAGCACGTCGTTCAGACCCGCACTCTAACCGGAAGGCAGAAAAAGAGGGTAAGGGTGAGGCCGTGAAGCTCTGAAAGGCCCAAACAGCCCAATAAACCCTAAACCTCTTATCCTTTCGCCAGCGGAAAGGGATGAAATAACGAGTTGCCTTACTCCCCACATCAATCGTGAAAAACTTTTTTTTTTTTACCGAAAAGAGGGTGAAGAGGACCGGTAAACACTAACACTCGCTCTGGGCAGCAGGCGAGGTGCAAGGTGTCGAAGCTCCAAGCTAAAGGTCAACAAAACTCACCCCTTCTCCTCAGCTAACGAGGGAGAGGAGGGGGAGGGGGGTGGAGGTCAGACTCCCTAAAGCCGGTCAACGGTCTGAGAGGGGAATTAGCGGTGACACCTCGTTAAAGAAAAAAAAACACCGAACACAGGCACCCTACCCTCAACCAATGAACGGGGAAGAGGGAGGGGTGGGAGGAGAGCGTCAAACGAGCAACGAAACACCCAACACCGCCCACAGGCAGGAAAGGGAGGTAGTGGCGAAGCGCCGAAGCTTCGGAGTGCACGAGGACGCCGAAGTACAAAACCATCGCCTTCTACCCGCGAAAGGAGAAGGGTGGTAAGGGAAGGGGGCGTAACCAACTCCAGGAGGCAGGATCGGCGAAACTCAACTCCCCGCCTTCAAACAACGAGTGGAGAAGGGGAGGGGGGGGGGGGGCTGCAGGCCAGGGTGCCAAAACAAACACTGCTCCAATTTACCTTCCTGGGCAGGAAGAAGAAGGACCGGGATGAGAGGTCTCGGTGCCATAGTTCACCTTCACACACACTTCTCTGCAGATCGAGTGTGGCGAGGAAGGCTTCGGCGCCGAAGTCCACACGCACACACCCACACCCACCCTCCGCGTAGGTAAAAAGGGCAGAGGGGTAGGATGAGATGCGACAGCTACTAACGTGATAGTCCACACGCACACACACACTGCACGTATTGCAGGTCGAATGTGGCGGGGAAAAGCTTGGCGCTCAATTACACACACGCACGCACTCCGACTATGGTCCATAGGGCAGAGCGGCGGGGGAGTAGCGATGGCTAATAGCAATGCACCCTCGCCGCGATGGTCCTCAAGCACACACACACTGCCTACCAAAAGATAGAGCAGATCGAGTGTGGTGGGGAAGGCCTTGGGGCCCAAATCCACACACACACACACACACACACACACACACACACACACACACACACACACTCCACCTATGGCCAATAGGGCAGAGTAGGGTGGAGGAGGATGAGATGCGTAGCGACGGCTACAAGAAATGCACCCTCGGCTCGCTGGTCCTTGCGTCCACACGTCCACAAACGCACCCACTCCGCCTATGGTCAATAGGGCAGAGTGGGGCGGGGGAGGAGAGGATGCGTAGCGGGGGCTACTAGCAAAGCCCCCTCGGCGCGCTGATCCACACGCACACACATACTGCCCACCAAAAGATAGGGTAGAGTGGGGCGGGGAAGGGCCAGGCCAGGAGAACAAGTCGATGACCAGCGTGGGCAGGGAACAAGTTGAACCCGCGATGGGCAGCGAAGAAATGAGCTGGGCGAGTGGGCGTGTGTGAGAGAGTGATCCGTGGGAGGGCGCGAAGCTGCCAGACGTGTTCCTTCCTGCTTCTTTGGGTTCATGTGGTTCTAGTGCATCCTGGTTTCTTTTCGATCCAGATGTGGGATAAGGTTGCCGTTTTTATCCAGGTTTGTCTTGGAGCGCGATCGAATCCTCTATCGCTAGTAAGTGCACTAGCTCGGAGGGGACCTAAAAAAGATACCATGGAAATTGGTAATGTATAAACGATTCCTTCTGCGTATTCTTTATTGCTCCCGCTCTGTCTTGAACAATTCTACCGCTTTTTTCCACAACTGAATACGATCACTTTTCCTGTTCACATAAGGCTTCTCCCTCTATGTGAGGGCTGAACTAACACACACACACACACACACACACACACACACACACTGGTATTTACACTCGGGGTAGTTAGAAGGTTCGTGCTTCTATTGACTGTTATCCGCTCCACCAGCAGTTATGATACTGATGCTTCGTCCACTCTGCCTTGCTTCGCCCCCCGTCTTGAGGCTTCCTCTGATACAGTTACCGTCTCGTTCGGGCTGAACTCAGTCCACGTAGCGTCGAGACGACGATGTCGGCAGAGTACGAGGAAGGAGCAGCAGAGCGGAGTTAACTACTGCACTGTCAGGACCTTGAACGTCCAAGCACCTCCCTCTCACCTTTGGAGCCAAGCAGTCACGTGGGTAACGGTCTGCTTGTGCCTCCCGTCCACCCTACCCGGTTCAAGAAGTCTCCACGCCAGCTGACACTGCCTGTCCGTCCCGCCGACTCACTTGTTGCCTCTCACGTCACCAAGATCGGGTTTTCTGGTAGCTGCCATTCTATCGAACCCGTAACCCTCCGTCAAGTGATGTCTTTAAGGCAGCTGTTCTTCTGTCTTCCCTACACCCAAGGAACCACTCTCAGCTGCCGGGTCGGGCTGCCGCGTCACCTGTGTCCTGTCTGTCTGGTCGAGACCACGGGAGTGTACTGGACTTCTATTTATTATACATGCACTTACATTTGTTGCTCGTTTTGTTATATTTCCTTAGAAACCTGGTGAAGGTATAATCATACTTGGACTCGTTTGAAGTAGGGGCCGACGTTCTCCTATCTTTAATCAGTCCTATTACCATCAGAACCGTCTGTCCTTGGCACTCAATGAACGTAATATTGAAGTTAATCCTCTTAATGATTTCTTTTTTTGCTTCACTGGATAATTACTTTGCCATCTACACCGGTGCACCGAGCTATTTCTGCGTCGCGTTACACTTGCAGCACGCGTACACACGTCAGTCACCTCATTTCACCGGCACACGGCACTAAAGAGGAGCGCGCCATCGCCCGCAAACTCTCACTCCGAAAGCCAATCCGAAGAAAGGTTTCGTCGCCTCGGTATTCATTCAACGGAACGCTAGTTAGACTGAATCACGGGGTTTCCATGCCAATTCTCACGAATACTAATGGATTTGAATAGACGGCTATTAATTATATTGATTTACACAAATAGGTAGCCTAAGTGAACAATTAAGGTTGTAAAATTCCCGGGAATTTTGATCCGGGAAACTTTCCATGGGAATGTTGGGAATTTTAGGGAAGTTTAGGAAATTTTCAGAAACTTTGAAAATTGAGTAAAATTTACTAATTTGTGTATGGCGCCTTTAGGCTTTTTTTTGTGACTGTGGTTATTGTTACCTCTTTAGACTTCAGTTTTCGGGGCTGTTTGTGAATGTCCCTGATCCCGGAGGTGGCGCAGGCAGGAGATGTTTAAGTGACGCCTATTGAGGCACATGCCGCCCCTCACCTAACAAAACGGTCGGTATAGGTCTTGACTCAGAAAATTCATATGTGCTTCCTTACCAATGAGCCTTTCTGTACAACAAAGTGAGGTCATTCTTTGTTGATTAATACCATAAGTTGCTGGCAATCATGTGTTTGAAGATACCCTAAACTTAAGCTAACCTAACCTAACAAATCCCCAAACGTCACTATAGGTCTCGACTCTGAAAATTCATATATGCTTTATAACTAATGAGACTTTCTATACAACAAAGTGAGGTCATTCTTTGTTGATTTATACCATAAGGTGCTGGAATCATGTGTCTGAGGATACCTTAAACTTAGGTTCTTAAACTAACAAAACCCCAAACAGTTACTATAGGTCTAGAGTCTGATAATTCATATATGCTTCCTTACTAATGATACTTTCTATACATCAAAGTGAGGTCATTCCTAGTTGATTTAAACAATAAGGTGCTGGCTATCATGTGTTTGAAGATACCCAAAACTTAACCTAACATAACCTAATAAAACCCCAAATAGTTACCACATTTCTTGCTTCCATATAAGCTTCCTTACCAATGAGACTCTAAGCAACAAAGTGAGGTCATTCATTGTTGATTTATACCATAAAGTGCTGCCTATCATGTGTTTGATGATACCCTAAACTCAACCTATCATAGCATAACAAAATCCCAGACAGTTACTATAGGTATTGACATAACTCCGTATCCCTGACGAGTGTCGGCGGAACCGCCTAAATATTAGGCGGGCAAACTCTCAAAACAAAACTAAAGCGTCCTGACTTTATTTTTTTACCTAGCCTCACCACATTTTCTATGTAGCCCCCCACTAGTTCATGCGCATGGACCCATGAAGTCACATTTTTATTTCAGTTCGTTTTAGTATCAATAAGATATACAAAAAAGTTAAGCACCGCTAAAACACAAAACTAACATCTCTTCTGCCAGCTCAGTTTCTGCTTTTTAAAGCTACTCTTGAGAGAGAGAGAGAGAGAGAGAGAGAGAGAGAGAGAGAGAGAGAGAGAGAGAGAGAGAGAGAGAGAGAGGTCATACTAAAAATATTAGCCTTATGCATCTCTGGACCGATTTCTTTTGCGATGAGTGCATTTATAGATATACTTTTTTTTTTTTTTTTGGCTTATCCTTACCTCTTATCCCATTTCATGCTCCCTGTTACTTATATTAGACACCCAGTTCTGAATAGCTATCTGTAATACATTATTCACTCCCAAGTCCACGAAGAATTTATAGATATAGTGGTATATTTTTAAGGATGCGAGGAAACCAGTGTTGTAGGTGGAATTCCTGAAGTGGGGAGAGAGAGAGAGAGAGAGAGAGAGAGAGAGAGAGAGAATTATTTATCTTAAGAAAAAGTTACTGGAAAATAATAGCTTAATTTTCTTAAATGCATAACAATAACTTAGTATTCATAAATGCAAAAAAATCGCTTAGTATTCTTAAATGAAAAATAATAGCTTAGTTTTCTTAAATGAAAAATATTAGCTTAGTATTCTTAAATGCAAAATAATAGCCTAGTATTCCTAAATGGAAAATAAGAGTTTAGTATTCCTAAATGCAAAATAATAACCTACTAGTTTCATAAATGCAAAAGAATCGCTTAGTATTCTTAAATACAAAATAATAGCCTAGATTCCTAAATACAAAATAATAGCCTAGATTCCTAAATGCAAAATAATAGCCTAGATTCCTAAATGCAAAATAATTGTTTAGTATTACTAAATGCATAATAGCCTACTAGTTTCCTAAATGCAAAATAATAGCCTAGTCTCCTAGATGCAAAATAATAGCTTTGTATTTGTAAATTAAAATGATCGTTTGGTATTCCTAAATGCAAAATAATATCTTAGTGTTCATGAATTCAAATTAATAGCATATTATTCCTAAATGCTAAATAATAGCCTAGTGTTCATGAATGCAGAATAATAGCAAGGTTTTACTAAATGCAAAATCATAAGCTAGTGTACACAGTAAAATTATAATGTATTTGTCTTGACTACTTCATTGGCTTATTAGCAAGTTATTACAGATTGTAAAACTTTTTCCACTTATAATTTATTACAGAAGTTGTAGATAAGGTATAAAACACAGAAAACCTTACACCATACGAGTAAAATCCAATATTCTTCAAAACAACTTACCTCGTTCTAAGGAGATCACGACCCCCAGGTTAAGAACCGCTGAATTAGAAGCAAGAAACTATAAAGCAATATCAGCGACAGCAAGGGAGTGTAGTGCGGGGTACTACTTACTTGAAGCACTGGGTGTTCGTTACTAACCGACTATGCGCGTTAGTGTTGCCCGCCTATCCAGCGAGCTGTTGCGGCAAAGCCCTCCCGACACCCGTTAAGGGTACAGAGTCTATGGTCTTGACTCAGAAACTTCATATAAGCTTCCTTACTAATGAGACTTTCTATACAACAAAGTGAGGTCATTTTTTGTTGATTCATACCTTAAGTTGCTGGCAATATGTTTGATAATACCCTAAACTTAACCAAATCTATCCTAACAAAGCCCCAATCATTACTATAGGTCTTGACTCAGAAAATTCATGTATGCTTCCGTACTAATGACACTTTCTATACAACAGAGTGAAGTCATTCTTTGTTGAATTATACCCTTAACCCAACTTAACCTAACCTAACAAAACCTAAAACAGATACTACAGGTCTTGACTCAGACAGTACATTTATCCGTCCTTATTAATGAGATTTTCTATAAACAAAGTGAGGTTATTCTATATTGATTTATACCGTAAAGTGCTGGCAATCATGCGTTTCAAGATACACTAAACCTAACATAACATAACATAACATAAAACCTCAAACTGTTGTTATAGGCCTAACCGAACCTAACCTAACCTATTCTAACAAAACCCAATACAGTTACTATCGGTCATGACTCAGAAAACTTATATATGCCTCCTTACTAATGAGATTTTCTATACAACAAAGTGAGGTCATTCTTTGTTGATTTATACCATAAGGTCCTTATTATCATGTGTGATACCCTAAACCAAACCTAACCTAACAAAACCCAATAAAGTTACTACAGGTCTTGACTCAGAAAATTCATATATGCTTCCTTAATAATGAGACTTTCTATGCAACTAAGTTCACCAGTCTGCACTCATGTGTGATCAAACACAATATCATCCCCAGAGACTGCTTCAGTTTGTTGATTAGTGCAAGTGCATGGCTAGAAATGTTTAATGCTGTATATGTGCGCAATTGCATTTGTATTATACATCTGTGTCCCATTCTTCCCCGTGCATTCGCTGTCAGCTTGACAAAACAGTATTGTATATAGCACACCGCCGAACACTGGCGCCTCGCCTCACAGGTCGCCTTCCTCACACTGAGTAGGGTTGCCTCAAAAGGGGATTTGCCTTGGCTTACACAGGCTTACGAAGAGCCTACTTTCTCTCCGCTGAGCCACACCAACCCGGCCCTGAGCCACACTACCTCCCCATTGAGCCGCACTATCTTTCGAACGAGCCACACTACTTTCCCATTGGCCCACACTGCTTCTTTAAGGAGCCACACTCTCTCCCGGCTGAGTCTCACTACATCCTCACTGGGCCGCACAACCTCCCAAATAAGCCACACAATCTTCCTAACCGAGTTCCCAAGCACATGCATCTTTCTAAACTATTTCCTCCCGAAATCTGCAGCCTCCCTCCTTCCCTCCCCAAGGCCACGTTATCTAGCCATAGCAGTTTCTCCAGCATCGCTCTCGTCCTATCTATAATTTGACACAATGGTGGTGGATTCATCCCAAGATAGCCCGAATTTTCCACTCCTCGTCGTGAAGCAATAACGTGGCTCAAGGAATCTCGGGCAAGGCATCTGCTAATTCACACCATTCCACTCGGGTTTCCCACAGAGTTATATACTAGAGGGTTCTACTCCAATCTCTCGCCACGGTGAGAGGTGAAGCCACTGCTCCTGCCTCTCCGTGGTCGGCTGCCATAGGGTGACGGATTGGCGACCTCTCCTTGATTCTACATGTTTACACTTAATCACTATTAGCTAGCCACCATTATGATATTTTGGAAAACCGAGCCCATCATCGTGTTGATGAGACATTGCTGCATATCATCATCACAAATTTATTGCACTTAGGTATACCTACAATGAAATAATGAGAAAAATACATGGTAGCGTATAAACAATTTTGTTCACCTTTTTTGCTTCAACTCCTTATCATCCATGTACTTTTTATTGCATTAGATTTCGTTTACAGTTTCAAATTCAGCACATCTTTCGATTCAGATGGTATATGACATGTACCAATGTAACAATAATCAGTGGGTAAAAAATGGACAAGAAAATAACAAGTCTATCTGACAGAGGATCGCCGAGGCGCTGCTAACTTGATAATAGCAGTAGCAGACATAACTATGTGATGTTAAATTTATCTGTCTCGCCATCTGTCACCCTTACTAAGGGCTCGTTCACGCTACAAGCAGAGCAGGGCAGAGCGGAGCGGAGCGGCGCGGTAAGGTGTTCACATATAAGCAGAGCAGGGCGACCTGCACAAAAATCATTCGCAGGCAACAGCCCGATAAACTCCTCGGTGTTTTTCTGGAAGGATGATGAAAATGTAACGATTTACAAAGGAACATGGAATTTCGTTGTTAAAGCAAGCCAAGTCCCATGGCTGTGTGGGTCACTGATGATTATGTATAGGATCAGAATATCACCAAAATAGCTTTTCTAAGCATACGACTATTATATATCATTAAATTGTACCTTAATTATGCACAATCTGGTCAGTTTTTGTAATTTTGGCTTCAGCAATAAAAATTCACCTATGTAGATAGCTTCTTGGCCATGTTGATTGAAGGATGGAGCCGTGGAGGACCGCTAGCTGTGAGCAGCAAAAAATACGACCAAATTTCCCGAGGGTACCGCTCTGCTCCGCGCTGCGCCGCTCCGCTTGCGGTGTGAACACCTGAGCGTCTGTACATTCAAAACTATGTAAAAATTAATGCCGCTACTAACCGCTCTGCTCTGCTCTGCTTGTAGTGTGAACGAGCCCTAAGATGGCCGCCAGTTGCTTCAAAATCCAGGCTCTGGGAATCCTCTATGTATTTAACTCTGAGGGGTCTCCTCTCTCACCTCCTAGCTCCTCTTCAGCTGGTTTTCCCTCTCTTTTCTCCATCGCTTACCTTTTTCAATTATTCTACTAGATTCCTCTTTTATGATGGCGCTCCTGCTTATGTATTAGCGATAATCTTTCCCTTTTTTCTTAAACTGATATTTTACTATACTTTTATGTCATTTTAATACTTTATACTACATCACAATCATAATGTAAGTATTTTATGTCAACTTGCTATTTTCTACTACCTCATAATCATCAAAAATCATCATTCTTACAAACCAGCCTAATATTTTCTGCATTTTACATTTCTGTCTTAAACAATTTTTTCATTTTTTTTCGTATCATCCCAATTGTTACCATTTCATCCATTTGCAATTTTGCTTCGTATCCAATCGTCCACGAACAATTACCTTCTCCCATGATGCCAACCTTTTACACTCTCTCTCTCTCTCTCTCTCTCTCTCTCTCTCTCTCTCTCTCTCTCTCTCTCTCTCTCTCTCTCTCACACACACACACACACACACACACCAGAGTAAATAAGACAACACCGAATATTCGCTCCATCGCCTGGCGCAGTGGGCAGGTGTCGCGCTCAGCAACCTTGCGATAGATACACACGGTAGGGCGATAGACAAGACAGCTCGAGTACCTCAGCTTCCTTTCACTGTAGAGAATGGAATGAGGGAGGTGAAAGGGAGCACGGCAGACTTACTCACTGGCTGGGTGACTGACTGCTTGACTGACACTGATTGACTCACTATAAGGTGGCTCGAGTGTCTCAGTTTCAATGCAATGTAGAGAATGAAGTAAGGGGAGCACGGCAGACTTACTGTACTTGCTGACTGACTGAGTGACTGACTCGCTGACTGACTTATTGTGTGTGTGTGTGTGTGTGTGTGTGTGTGTGTGTGTGTGTGTGTGTGTGTGTGTGTGTGTGTGTCACGACCTCTCCTCCTAACAAAATGTTTCGCCACTATTATGTTTGTGTCCTCGCCGCGCCTCTCTCGTTATGCCTCATCTTCACCCTCGTTCTGCTCGCTGAGGAGAAGGTGATCCGCAGTTGCTCGCCGTCCTGGGCCTCCGGGATGATTTAAAAAAAAAAAAAGTATTATAATATTTTATCTAACAAACAGGAGTATGCCCACCCTCCTCTAGCCTTATTAAATAACCCGTCACGTATTAAAGATTATGACTAACCAGAAGCACAGGAAAGTTTTATTAAAACGTCCTTCAAAGGCTGAAAGTGTCGGTCGTCTAACGTTCCCGAAGTGTTCTTGCAAATTAAAATTTTGCAAAAAATGTGATGAAGCGCATCTCTAGCTGTTCACAGAGACCATCAAGAGTAAGAGTTATTCCGGTGTGTGTGTGTGTGTGTGTGTGTGTGTGTGTGTGTGTGTGTGTGAAGAGCTCTGTAATCCAGCCAGTGTGCCTGTGTTGGCTTTGCAGTGAGTGAACTCCGCCTCTGTGTTACACGCTCCCACAACCTGTTCTTGCTTGCACCAGTTTGTTATTCTTTTCTCTTTTCTTTTCTTCCCTTCTTACTTTACTATTTCTCTTTTCTCTCCTCCAACGTGCGTATTCCGTCACTCCCGCCTGTTCTGTGTTGGATATTTTTTTTCTTTAATCATCCACCCTGTGTTGCCTTCCGCTGCTTTTAGACCCTTCTTTTCTTGTATTAAATCAACTCTTTTATCACTCATTAATTACTCCATAAATGATCTCACCGTCTCGTATCCCTGGTAGCGTGATCCGGCTTAAGTTGTTATTGGAGACTGGTGTTCGGGGATAAACAAGGGAAAAAGTAAATATACATTTATTTAAAATTAAATGAAAGTAATTGCCTTACGCAATATTCTATGCTCAGACGATCATAACACTGGCATATTCAGCAATAGATGCAACATATGACAAACGACATGTCTTAAACATAATACTACAATATGTGCTCAGTTGTTGCCAATAATAATAACACTCGTCGTTCCACAAGCAGTGGTTTGTATCTCTCTGCTTACATCACAATCATTATGTACTCTCTTCACAAAATCCTACTACACATTCCTATAGTATAATCTACTACAAGTCATGGAAACACCTAATTATACCACTCCCAGTGGTTTTATCTTTGCTTTACATCGTAAACAAATAATCACAATCCTGTCCCACTCACAATCCTACTTCACATCTCCTACATTATAATCTCCAGGACAATACAGTCGGTTTCCCTTAGATTCTCGAATTTCTACTCACGATTAAGATCACAACAGCCATCCTCGGCTAAGTGAGTAGCAGGTCTGCTTGAGGCGAGAACCAAGCTCGGTCTACTCATACCACTGATCTCTAGGCCACATTTTTCTTTGCTTTAGGCGGACTTACATCCTTGACACGCCCTTAATTCTTTACATAACCAATGGCCAATACTTCCTGTCACACCCATCTGCTCGCTCATTATGTTGTATTGTTTTACTTCTCCTGCTATTCGTGAGTCAGTCTTAAGACACTCCCTCAGTGATTTTTCTGTTAAATTATTGGCTCATAACATGTCGCCACGACTGACGTCACGGGTCAGAGTCTTTTTCAATGGTTGTTCACACTTTCTGACCACGCCCACTGGGTATCTGTTTTCTGTATTTGAGTCTGGGTATCTGTTTTCCTTTACCCTCGTTGTTTCCCCTCTTTGGTACTTGAGATGCTTACACTGTTATATATGTCACTTTTTTTGTTAGTGTTTGTCCTGTCAGATGTCTACACAGTTGTATACCTGCCTTTCCTCTCTGGGTATCTGTTTTCCTTTACCCTCGTTGTTTCCCCTCTTTGGTACTTGAGATGTTTACACTTATATATATGTCACCCTTTTTGTTAGTGTTTGTCCTGTCAGGTGTTTACACAGTTGTATATCTCACTCCTCTGTTTCCTCGTTTTCTGGGTCCTGACACTGCACGCGCCTGAATTACACTCCCCCACCTGTCTTATTCACAGCCTGTGGTACTGTACATCCCAAAGCCTGGCAATGCTGGCTTTCTTACTCTGTTACACACTACTCGCCTTTGAAACGTATTGTTAAGGCCCTGATTTATTTATATAATTCAAGTCCAAGACTGTAATAACTTTCTGGATTCTGGGTCCGCTTCTCAACGTCCTGCTAAGCTAAGTTCTGGTGTACCTTTACTCTTTTTCCTCTTCCGCTGTCATTTGCTACATCTAGGAACGCAGTGTCCTCTGTGTTTTGCCTGCTGCACTCTGCTGTACCGCTCCTCGTCTCATTTACCTCCCCTGGACAGGAAGAGTGAGGGAGGGAGGAGGAGGAGGGGGGAGAAAGGAATGAAAGGAGGGAATGAGTCTATCTGATGTCTCGTCTCAGGAAACGTGAGGAGCTTTGTATGTCTCCCCGCTGATCCATCTAAGAAGCACAACAGTAGAGGGAAAAAATATCCACTGGGAGAGAGAGAAAAACTAGAAATGCAAATCCAAGAAAAAAATATTGGTGTAAAAAAAGGAGTAAAAACAAGAAAGAATAAATGGCAGGAAACTATATAAAAAAGGCATTCAAAGGAAATATTTTTGTCCCCTGTTCGCTCTTGATGTGGTGGGGGTGGTCGTGGTAATGGTAGTTGTGATGCAAGTATGGAGATGGTGGAGACTGTGGCGGTAGTAGCAGTATAGGTAATTTCTGGCAGTGTGTAGTGGCGATTGAGGTGGCTTCAATACTAATGGCAAAGATGGAGGCGGTGGTGTCACTGTTCATGATAGTGCTTGCAGTGGCAGTATATGTGTTCATGGGTAAATAGCGGTGATGTTGACTGCAATAATAGTGGCGGGGTGGATAGCGGTGGTGGAGGTAAAAGCTGTGGTGCCGGTGATAGAGAGATGAGCTGCAATTAATACTTTCATACATTCCCCTACCTGGATGCAGACCCTTTGATACAACGGGGCAGGATAACAGGGGCGGGGCAAGATAATAGGGGGCGGGGCAGGATAACAGGGGGTTGGATATGGTGGGGAGAGGATGGGTTGGATGGATAAGCAGGGTGGGCTGAAGGGAGGGAGGAAAGACCAGGTGGAGGATGGCTGGGAGGTAAGGTAAGGAGGGCAGGGTGAAACGGGTGGTTGGTGGGTGGATTGTGGCGGTGGGTGGTTTTCTGTATTCCTGCCAGCCTTCAGCAAGCCATTATGCAAATCGCTCATTGGTAGTCAATATTCACCAGCACTAACATGCTCCCTGTGAACGTACATCGACCTGCTAACCGTCCAACCCTCTCCGCTGCCACCTGTCCGGGAGTTGGTGACGGCTTAATTGACGGTGGCAGGTGAGGTAAGGAAATGGCGGAAAGGAGGGAAGGGAAGAGGGGCATAGGTTATGGTGAAAGAAGTAATGGATCGAGTTATATGACACGTTGAATTCAGTAGACTGTGAACAAGTATACACTCACAGCCTGGCATTCGTCCAAAAGGCATGTTGTATTTCTGTATGAGAAAGACGTCCGTGTAATTCATGTCCTTTGTGTGTGTGTTGGGGAGGTGGGGGGGGGGGAATGCTTTAAAAGTGTTCCTGTTTTCCCCACTAAGCATCATAGTTAAAGCTGCCTCGCATGTTCTCCCTTCCCACAGTGCAAAATACATCTAATAGGTAGTAATAACCTTGGTAATGTATTCGGGCACCTATTTTCATAAGTTCCAAGTTTGACCATTTTCCACGTCCAAAAGGATGTACTTTTAATGGAGTCGAAGAAATCAAAGTGAAACCATGATTAAACACTCTCTCTCTCTCTCTCTCTCTCTCTCTCTCTCTCTCTCTCTCTCTCTCTCTCTCTCTCTCTCTCTCTCTCTCTCTCTCTCTCTCTCTCTCTCTCTCTCTCTCTCTCTCTCTCTCTCTCTCTCTCTCTCTCTCTCTCTCTCTCTCTCTCTCTCTCTCTCTCTCTCTCTCTCTCTCTCTCTCTCTCCCTCTCTTCCAGTCTTTTCTCCTTGCATCCGGGAGCTATCTATCTTGTGAATATCGCACACGTATCACGAAGGCGATACAGCCACTCCCGGTATAGCGCCTCACCCTCCGAGGATCTGCATGCCAGGGGCATCTTGCCGGCTGTTCGCTCAGACGTGTAAGGGAAGTAAGAAGCGATAGAGATACAATGTTTATGGCGGAGGGAAGAGGGTATGGTGAGTGTGTGTATGCCTGGTGGTGAAGGATGGTACTAGCATGGTGGCGGTGCTTGAATGTAGGGGTAGTGTTGGTGATCGTGGGAATTGTTCTGTGAGCCAGTGAGAGAGATGGTAATAGTGATGATGCGTAGCGATGACAAAGAAATACATATGGAGGGTTGTGGTATTCCTATAGACTTACCGAAGAGGGTATAGAACAAAACAGGCTGGAGTGGTATGGTCACGTGATGAGAAAAGAAGATGGAGAGATAGAGATGGAGCTATAGTGTAGGAAAGAGAGAGGGAGACCGAAGCGAAGGTGAATGGTCTGCATAAGGAAGGATTTGATTTGATCGGTCCGGGTGCATGTAGGAGAGAGCTGTTAGAAATATCAACCATGCACGCATAGAAGTAGGAAGGGAAGTTATAGAAAGAATAAGTTTTTTTTTGTATTTCTGCATAAATAGTGAAGGGACTGGAGGTGATGTATGAGGAGAATGGTGGTTTCTTGTGGTCGTAGGCATACTGAGTGATGATGTGTGGTTGAAGGCATTGATTATTTGGGTGGTATACGCAATGTGAGGAAAAGAAAGTACACGCACACACCTTTACCATCAAATTACTATCAGCAAAAACATAACTGTGGATCACAATATACAGCATGACCGCCTGTAACATTGTTATATATATATATATATATATATATATATATATATATATATATATATATATATATAGATATATATATATATATATATATATATATATATTTATTTATTTATTTATTTATTTTTTTACGTTGGTGCCTATTGCGCCGGTAGGCATCTTCCTGGTGGGGCCTGATGGTCGGCCCAAGGCTTCTTCCAGTTGGGGCCTGATGGTCGGCCCAGCCCGTTCTGGCGCAGGCTAGTGTTTTATATTGGCGCCATCTTGCATATATATATATATATATATATATATATATATATATATATATATATATATATATATATATATATATATATATATATATATATTTTATCATGTATATATGAATGTATGACAGTATGTGTCGAAACACCTAGTCAGTATCACGCCGCAGGGTGTTTAACAACACGTAGGTGCTTGTGGCCGTGAGAACACATGCTTGGCTGACACTTAAATCAGCAAATGATGACAAATCATCCCAAGTCATCACCGGAAGCCACACCCTTCCGGACGAACCAACAAGCAAATAAAACGAGCGAGCAACGTGAAGAAGAGGGAGAAGAAGCAGCGGGTGACGGGTGGCGGTCAGAGCTCCTCCGTCTGCGCTCTGGGTGCAGCTAGCGTACGCTGACACAGCGCGCGACCTTCCTGCCCTGTGAGCGTCCAGTTAGCACCAAGCCACACCCAGCGCGCGAGCGGAGGCAGCTCCACTCGCCACCCGTCACCCGTCACCCGTCTGCTTCTCCCCCCTTCTCTGCATTGCTCGCTCGTTTTATTTGCTTGTTGCTTCGTCTGGAAGGGTGTGGCTTCCGATGATGACTTGGGATGCTTTGTCATCATTTGCTGATTTAGTGTCAGCCAAGCATCTGTTCTCACGGCCACAAGCACCTGCGTGTTGTTAAACATCCTGTGGCGTGATGGTGACAAGTTGTTTCTACACATAGTCATACATTCATATACACCTGGTAATATATATATATATATATATATATATATATATATATATATATATATATATATATCTATATATATATATATATATATATATATATATATATATAATTACAACATCACTATACACACCACATCCAACATCATCATTAGAACCACCTCCAGCAAAGCCATGCACTCCACAGTCACAACTAAAGTCATCACCAACACCTTTTTGGGCGTCACAATCACCATTACCATCAACACGACCATTTCAGAGCTTAAAGGAACCCGCCCTCTCCTTCCTCCCTCCATGCAACTCCTCCGGGTAAGGCACTTCGAGTTAGACGCTCGCACGCACGCACGCTCTCTCTCTCTCTCTCTCTCTCTCTCTCTCTCTCTCTCTCTCTCTCTCTCTCTCTCTCTCTCTCTCTCTCTCTCTCTCTCTCTCTCTCTCTCTCTCTCTCTCTCTCTCTCTCTCTCTCTCTCTCTCTCTCTCTCTCTCTCTCTCTCTCTCTCTCTCTCTCTCTCTCTCTCTCTCTCTCTCTCTCTCTCTCTCTCTCTCTCTCTCTCTCTCTCTCTCTCTCTCTCTCACACACACACACACACACACACACACACACACACACACACCTGGAAACTATTTAGAGACGCTTGATAGTCAGCGGCCCCAGGGAACCTGGGGGTGAAGAGCGACCTGCCATATCTTGTATCCGTGAGTGACAGCTCAAGTTTTAATATTCTCGATCCTAATGTACACGAAAGTACAATACCTCCACGCTCCCTTCCTCCTCCTACCTCCTCCTCCTCCCCTCACAGGAATGCAAACACAGAAAAGAGCTGAATATGACCCTACCCTCTATTTCTCACCCTTACTCCCCCTATCCTCCCTCCAGCATCCTCCTCCTCTCTCCAATCTCTTCTCTCTCACTCCCTTCCTTACTTCCTTCCTCCAGGTAAGCAAAGGTTATACACTTCATCCTCTTACGCCTCATTTTCCCTCCCCTAAACTCTCCTTCCTCACCTACTTTCAGGAAATGAAGACCTGAAAACGCAGAGGTCACTCTCCGGATCCCTATTGCTGTTAAACTCAGTGTGTGTGTGTGTGTGTGTGTGTGTGTGTGTGTGTGTGTGTGTGTGTGTGTGTGTGTGTGTGTGTGTGTGTGTGTGTGTGTACAGGCGTGTTGGTGTGTGTGCGAGGGTATGCGCATTCTTGAGATAATTTGTTTTCTATTATCACCAGACTGAGTGACTGACGTGCCGAGTGATTGACAGGAAGAAGGGAGGGGTGCCTGGAGCCATCACTCACCTTTGCTAAGTGTTGACATGCCTTTAGCAGCAGATAGAACGAACCCTTGCCGTGATGTCATGATGGGAGCGGGCGAAGAAAGAAGGTAGAGTAGTTCAGAGAGAGAGCAAGGATGGAAGAAGTCAGGTATAAAATTATGTTAGAATTTGAATTGAGGTGACATTCAATATGTTATCATTAAGAATGTGAAGGAAGGGCATACATGAAAATCATAAACACGTATAACAAACACACAAACAAATACAGACAAACAAAGAAAAAATGTTGACAAGACAATATACTATGAAGGAAAGGCAGGGGAGAATAGACCAAGTGAATATGAATAAGCCAGTGTAAGGTGAGACTTAGCTAGGGAGGAAGGTAAAGGATAGAAAGGAAAGAAGAATAACAACGCATACAACAGAAAGGAAGGAGATGAGGAAGGCAACAGTGCGAGGAGACGGACATGGAAAGAGAGATAAGGCGTGCCAGAAAGAGGCATGGGGGAGGAAGAGGAGGAGGAGGAGCAAGAAAGGAGTGAACAAAGAGACAGATGAAGAGAAAGGATGAAAAGAAACAACAGAACATTTAAGGATGAAAGTTGCAGAAGAGAGAGAGAGAGAGAGAGAGAGAGAGAGAGAGAGAGAGAGAGAGAGAGAGAGAAAAGAGGAAAAGATGACAACAAAGGAGAAAACAAGGAATATAAGAACAATGCAAAATAGAGAAGCGAAAACACAAAGAAGACAGGAAAAGGAGAAGGAGGGAAAGAAAAGAAAAAGAGTGAAACAGGAGAAGAAACAAACGATAAAAAAAAAAAATGACATGAAGACGAGGAACGAGGAACAAGGAAAGTAGAAAAAGAAAGGAAGAAAGAAATGCCGATGAAGTTGGAGCGTGAGGGTGAAAAAGGAGGAGATGGAGAGGAAGAAGGAGAAGGAGAGAGATAGGGAGAGGTGAGACAGAGAGCAATGAGGGTTAGTTAAAGGGAGTAGAGTAAAGCTGGCTGTGACGGGAATTCTTTGGCGCATGAAGCTAATCACACGTGGAGACCGGGCTACCGCATGAAACCTTGTAAACAGGAACCGCAGAAAGAAAGGAAGAAAGAAGAACAAAAAGAATGGACGATAAGAAAGAGGAACGAAAATTTGAGGGAAAATGAAGGGAAAATTATAAAAAAATGAAATAAAGAAAGATTGAAAGAAAGAAGAAAGAAAGAATGGACGGAAAGAATGAGGAACGAAAAAAGAGGGAAAAATAAGGAAAAATTATCAAAACAGGAAATAAAGAAAGACGAAAGGAAAGAATAGAGGAGGAAAAAACGGAATGAAAAAGGAATGAAAAAAAAAGGAAAAACTATCAATAAGTATAAGATTGTAATGTGTATATTATAATGTACATGTGAATGTGTGAATGTATGTCGCAACGCCATGGCACAGCTTACTAACACGTAGGTGCTAGGTTGTGCCATGGTGTTGCGACATACAGTCACACATTCACATGTACATTATAATATACACATTACAAGATAATGAAAGGAGGGAAGGAGAAAGTTAGGCAAAGGTAATACGGGGAGCATACATTAAGCTGCCCTTTACGTCGGCTTTCATCTCCGTCTCTTTAGCGCTTGAGGCTGTGGCGGGCAAGAACCCATTATCGCGAGACACAATGCAGGAGTGATATCCGAGTTTGCACAGTTTACATACTTATCAGCCAACCGTAAAGGGAGGATGAACAGCTGAATGGACCGCTAACAGCTATAGCCGGGAATCGAACACGGGCCTTATGATTTGTCGCTAGGCATGATAACCACCAGACGGCAGAGGAACGTTTTTTAAACATTACGATAAGAAAGAATGTAAAGATCGAAATCCATAAGAAAGAAGCACAAAAGAAGGAAAGTTTACGTCAGAAAGCAGAAAGGAGAAGACCGTGAGAAAGAATAGACAACATAAGAGAAAGGCGGTGAAGAAAGAATAACCCCCAAGAAAAACGAAGAGGAGAAAGAGGAAAGACAAGTGACATGATAAAAAGTGAGATGTGGAGAGACAGGAGGAGAGAAAGTAAGTGTGAAAAAGAGAGCAAGAAAGAAAGTAAAAGATTGAGGACAAGGGCAGGAAGGATGGGAGAAGTGAGAAGCAACATAAAAGAGAGAGAGAGAGAGAGAGAGAGAGAGAGATGTTATTGATTGCGATTAACAAAAACTCGTGCGAAAACGATTCTCTCTCTCTCTCTCTCTCCCCCCTCCCTGATATTTTTCTTTCCGTCTAAATCTTGCTTTACACTCTTCTCAAGCTCTTTGTCTCTACTTGTCTTTCTACATGTGTGTCTTATTTCCTTTTTCCTTTTCTCACTCTTTACTTTAACACTCACTGTCCTCTCTCTTTCCTCCTCCTCAGCGTTCCTTGACACTTTTCCCCCTGCTTACTCTGGATATTTATTTCCCCTTCTGGACCTTATTTCTCCTCCTCCTTCTATCATACTTATCCACTCGCTTCTCACCTCTCCACTTCTTCCTTCCTTTTCAAATTTTCATTACCAATACAATTTCCCTTGAGCAGGCTAGGTTTGATTGCTTTATAGTGATCTCTTTCTCTGTTTCTTGTTCCGTATTTCTCGTTTTACCTGTTCTGTTTCCCTTAGTAGGTTCGACCCTTCGTGGATTATATAATTAACTTATTTTTCATAGCACCCTCAGCTTATCGTTAGATTATGTAGGTTACCCGGCAGTTTTTTGAGAACAAGTAGTGACGATAATGACGACAAGTTTGATGGTTATTAAGATGAGTAATATCATGATGCTGGTTGTGGTGGGGATGGATATGATGGTAGCTGTGGTAGGAGTGGTGGCAACAATGATTATTATGTAAAGTGTACAGATTAAGTAGAGAGAATCACGTGGAAGAAAACAAAGGAATCATAGAATATTAACCCCACCAATGAACTCCAACAACAAAAAAGCAGAGCATTATGATGGGTTCGTATTGATTAAGCCTTCCATTTAGAGTCTGCTAATAACGGATGGGCTGGAGGGCAACACAGCGTTTGTCAGCGTCAATCCACGGTGGTCGAGGGCACGGGTGGGGCGGGGCAGGGCGGCGGCAATAACATGCAGATCGCTCATTTAGCAATCCCTTCAGTTGATCATGAGGAGGCAGCGTAATTGCCCCTCATCCCTGGCACACACTGAACGCCACCTGATCGAGGCCTCTCTTTTCTCCTCTTTTTCCACGAGATTATTACTTTGTCCGATTTAGTGGACGGATATGGCCAAAAGGACGGAATGCAGCGAATGCAGTGCGCAACAAAGGCTAAGAAATCGTGGAAATAGAGGTCATTTACCCGCCGGGCACCGATATCAACTGCAAAGTGATTGAAAGTGCATGATTATTGTGTGTGTGTGTGTGTGTGTGTGTGTGTGTGTGTGTGTGTGTTCACATATATCACATTCATATTCCAGCTCCCTAGACCTAGATAACAAAATTCACACACGCTACAAGCTTTGGACGGCTTGTTATTCGTATATTCACGGATTTCTACCTTCATCGTACCAGTGAAATACGCCGCGCTATACCGGCACACACACACACACATACACACACACAGTCCTCAGTGCCAGCAGCTGCCGCGCCGGCACCCTCGGGTTTGGAGTGTAATGGGAGGACTGGCTGTGGAGGGCGAGACACACCGTCGTGCACCTGCCGCCCAAGCCTCTCCTCGTGCCGGGACCTGCCGCTGCGCGAGGAAGTTGGGGAGGCGAATTATGCATGGCTCGTGAGTTTTCTGTTATCATTCTCTTTTCGTCGGTGTTGCGACGAGCCCTTCATACATAGGGACAGTATGGATCGAATAATATAGTTGAAAAAGGAAGTTATTTGATGACCCTCTTCCGAGCAGCGTGTTTCTTTTCCTGTCTCTTTCTACTAGGGCCTCTAATATGGAAGCATCCCGTTTTATCTTCTATACGATGTTTTTACTTCATCACTATATTGTGAGTATTTTTCAATGCCCTTATCAGAAAGCTTGTATGACTATATTGCAATGTAAACAAACATGCGATGTGGAGACGAGAAGGATGTGGTTGTATTGTACCATCATATTACCGAAGCAATTATCAGAAAAAGTAATGTCTATTGAAGAAAGTGTTTTCAGTTACATAACCTAAAGCGCAAGATCTTAGCTTCTGCCCACCTATCACCAGGAATAGAAACCTCTCTATGCAATTTGGGTGGCCTTGGATGAGAAACATCAATATATCACATGCTCTTTTTACAAAAACATAAGCAGAAAAAAAAATGAATGGTTGCACAGGAGATAAATCATATTCGCTCGCTTTGATAGAATGAACGGTGTAAAAGATTGCCTGCTTCATCTATATCCATCTATTAACTGTAATTTAGTTTGTGATGGTTAACTCGAGGCAGTTAGATCGAACTTTAAAATGCAGACAGAAAATATATTACCGCCACTTAGTTTGCCTCCTTAACGTGGCCTGTGTTAACAAGCTGCCTTGTGGGAGCTCTTGGTACACACGATCAAAGTCACGCCGCCCTCTTGCCACCTAATTAATGTTGACCTCCTACATAAAAAAAGAGGCCTAACAGGAAGGTTAGCCGACACGCGATAATTAACGAACTAGCCATTTATCAGGGTCTCTGGGCAGGGCCGGCCACAGGCAGCCATTTGTCGGGGCCTCTGGGCAGGGCCGACCATCACACAGCCATTTATCAGGGCCTTCGGGAATTATGTTTATTTGGCCCCCTATTAATTTCCTTCTCTCTCAAACAAAAACAAAAATCCCTAAAGGCTTGCAACAAACGTTACACTTTTATTAATATATTTTTGGTAGTTCATTTTGTATTTGTCCTTTAAGAACGACGAGAGGAGCCACGCGTTGCCTGGAAAATTATTATACTTGTGGGGCGCTGCCATGTATCACAACTACAATAATGGCGGGTTTCCTCTCGCTCATCCAAAACGTTAGAGGGTATTGGCAGTGCACTCCCATACTGGTACGACGGTCTATTCTTTTCTGCCTACTGCTTCTCTAGGTAAAAAGGATCGCAGCCTCCAGTTATAGTCTATATCTATCTACTAGCTCTGTCATATTTTTTTGTACATTTCCTTTTTATTTTCCTTGTTTAAGACACCTCAAATGCTCTGGGGGATTATTGCACTCCATACTGATTATTGAAAATGATAACCCATTTCCCTCTGTTAGCCTTTGCCATCGCGCACCTACACACACACACACACACACACACACACACACACACACACACACCAATGCAATAGAATCTGATCCTTTGCGACAATCGGTCCGCAAGCTCCGTATCAGTGACACTTCTTCCCTTCCTTCTCTCTCACTTCCCTCTGCTCTTCCTATTCTTCTTACCCGTATTTCTCTCCTTGATATCCTTTCTTATCAAATTCTTTCACATCGTTTTCCTACTGATCATTTTTCTTTCGTCATGGCTTTCTTTCCCTTCTTTTCCTCCTATTCCTCGCCTTCTTCCTCCTCCTCTACATAGTCCTCCTCGGAACAACACGGGTGAAACAGATTATAGTATCGTGGGGATTATAACTTTCCTCATAAAACTGTATTGGCAACTCCTTGGACTTACGTTTCCTTCGGTAGCAGTGTTTTTTTTTTTTTCTCTTTATTTCGCCGTTTCTTGCTGTGTATTTTTTCTTCCCTAATTCCCAAAATGTCTCAAGTGGTGACGACGAGCTATCTTCTACTTTTTTTCTGCCTAAATATCACTGTGCAACATGTCTACATAAATAACATCTAAAATGAAAATGGACGCTGAGATTCTTATGCCAAACTACAGAGCCATTTTTATATAGTTTTCAGACCATTAAGCTTTGTCTCTCTCTTTCTCGCTCAATATCCAGGTGTGTTCGTAAACTGGAAAAATGATTCTCATCGTAAGGCAACTTTTTTCTAAACTTAAAAAAATAATTAATTTATTTTCAATTGCAACATTTATACTTTTATATTGCAGGACGGACCAAAACAATATTTAGGTCCTCGGTTTCTCTGCTCCTTGGCACATAATCCTTCCATCATCCTCAGCGTCCCCTTCTATACACACGCCATACATTTGTTTTCACAGCACATGAAGCTTGGGGTATACTGCTATGGTTTTGTTTATTTTTTTCGGTAATGAACAGTTTCTTAATCTCATACCCGCGTTACAGACCAAGAACCTCTGTAGATGATTCTCTTTTCGCTTTATTCCCTGCTTCAATGAGACTTTCTTCTTTAAATGTGGATATATTTACTATATTTTCATGTGCTGATGCAAGGGCCGCTATGGGTAGGTCAATGCCTTCTATTTTTTTTTCTTACAATAACTGCTTAACGAGATCGAGAGAAAGTGACACTCGATTTATTGTCATTGACAGAGCTTTGAGTGGCGAAACGGTGGTGTGTGTGTGTGTGTGTGTGTGTGTGTGTGTGTGTGTGTGTGTGTGTGTGTGTGTGTGTGTGTGTGTGTGTGTGTGTGTGGATTAAAAAATGACATCGAGATATGAAGAATTTGCAAACTCAGAGAAGTGACAAAGTCTTTGGTGAATAATTTAATTTTCAGGGTGGGCGGCGAAAACAACTTTTGCAAGTTTTAAGCAAAAACAATATTATGCTAAGTTTCTCCATCTCACAGTAAATTATTCATCTCCATTATTTATGCCTTGGCAGTCATCCCCGTGTGAGGAATGCCTCCCCGAGCATTCCGGAGGCTGCCACGGAAGCCACACAGACGGCGGGCACGAGTAGCAGGACAGAAGCAGACAGAGGCTACGTCGCTGCCTCTGAGTCACCCACACGTGGGTGCACGGAGAGCCACCACCTCCGTATCACCCTACGCCAGGTAACACTCATACCCCCTACACTACACACACACACACACACACACACACACACACACACACACACACACACACACACATAATTACCTTATGAAGTGTTTTTAGCATTTTCAGTGCTTGAGTCGCGAAGTAGTACATTTTTAAGCAGTATATTTCTAAGTAGTACATAGTTTTGTGTACAAGATTGACCACACTACACTGCTTCAGGAAAATATGCATAGAGCTTAGGAACCCAAATCTTTCATATGATACTGCGTTGGTGAGACGAGCCTGGGCTGGGCGAGGCGAGGTGAGGCGATGACATGCAAAGGTGGAAAGGTGAGGGAATCTGTAGACCGAGGAAAGGAAGAATAAGCAACCCACCCTAAGAGGAAGAGACGGAGGAAAGTCTAAAGAGCCAAATACAGATGTGCAGGAACACGACCCATTTTACCGCTGCCACGTACCAGAGCCTCGGGAGACGTTTCCTCAACAAAATGGAAAACAGGGCGTCTTCGGCCACTCATACAGTTGTGTTTGTGAGGCTCAAAATCCCCAACAGGAAGAATATGAAAAACTCCTTAACATTAATACCTTTGTTATACTTCCCTTAGTTCAATTTTCTGGTAAATAAAATAAAAATTATAAACGAAAAACTCTAATCAAACTATTTCCCAAGAGTTATAATGTTCTGCTCCCTTTAATTCCAACTGCCTAATGTAACGGCGCGTGGGAAGAGGCTTTCATGCTTTTCTTATCTGTTCATAAATCAAGTTGGAATGCTCCTCTAAAACAAATTAGACCGACAATACCGCAGCTTGAACAAACAGGTTTTCGATTACACACATTTTTTGTTTATGTTTCTTCTATATTCCTCCTCTTATTTTCCTATCTTTTCTTCCTTACTTCTGTTCCTGCTCTGTGTAAGCGTGTGTGTGTATGGGTGGGGGGTGGGGTGGGGGGGGCTGTATGTGTGTGTATGTGCGTGTGTGTGTGTGTTTGTGTGTGTGTGTGTGTGTGTGTGTGTGTGTGTGTGTGTGTGTGTGTGTGTGTGTGTGTTGACAAAGTACACATTTTCCGTCGTTTATTTCATTTCTTTCTTCTTTTCTTCCTTTCTTCCTTTCTTCTTTCCTGCCTTCCTTCTCTCCTTCCCTCCTCCCTTCCTCCCTTCGTTCCCTCCTACGTTTGCAGTAAAATGCCTTTACCGCCGCCGCCTCCTCCTCCTCTTCCCCCTTTTTCTAGTTGGGCTATTTGTATTTTCTTTCTCCTCCGTTCTCACCTTCTTTCTTTCCAGCTTTTCTGTTGTTTTCCGTCCTTTACTATATTTTCACTACAATTATTCTCTACTCCTGAGAACAAAAAAATCTAATGTCATTTCTTTTCTTTTCATTTTCCTGCTTTTATCTCTTCACCATCGCTTTTCTTTCTTATCACAATTCTCTTGCTACTATTTCCTTCCTTATTTTCTTCCTCATCGTCTTTCTCATCTCTTCTTTTTCACCTTTCCCTTCTCCGATCCTTTTCCTATCTTCCCTCTTCCACCTCCTCTCCTCTTCTCTAGTCTCCTTCCTTCTTTCCTTCCGCATCGTCTTTCTCATCTCTTCTTTTTCATCTTTCGCTTCCTCGTTCCTTCTCATACCTTCCCTCTTCCATCTCTTTTATTTCCACTTCCTCCTCATGTTTTCCCATCTTCTTCCTCCGCCTTCTCCTGTATCCCCCCTAAATGCTAGTACTTCAAGGCTATTCAGCGGGGCACAATACCAGAGCCTGTAAGCTCGTTGCAAGCTAACAGCCTTCCCGTTGTTACCTTCTATTGCTCAGGTCGTGTTTTCCACTTTCCGACTAAGGCTTTTCCTCATGAATAGTCCTCCTCCTCCTCTTCCTCCTCTCTTAATTTTCCTTATCCTGCCTGCCCTTCTTCCCATTCTTATTTCCCTACTCTATCTTCTGTCTTGTGTACATGTTTTTTTTCATTTTTTTTCCGATTCAATCACTCCTCGACCTCACCCTCCTTTCTCCTTCTGTTTCTCGTCTTTCTCTTCCTACGTTCTGTCATCTTACGCTATCAGTACTTCATGATTTTCTAAGCAACTACTCTTTGGACCCAATGGTTAGAGTTCAAATTATCCCATAAGTTTGTTACTCTTTTCATTCATATGGCTTCTTTTTTGCTTAATTTTTCTCTTTCATTTTTCGTTTCCTTTTCATCCCCTCACCTCGCTTCCAGAATATATCAAATATTGAAAATAAGTCTTAAGTGACACTACTATTCATTTCTCCACGTATGATTTCTCACTCACTCATTCCCCTCACACACACACACACACACACACAAAACAAAATCAAATCTTCCTTATTTATTATGAAACGCTAAATAATCGAAACTATACACACTGTAGGCTGGAAATTAATACCATCTCGCTACGTGGCTGGCTAATTATTCCGGATAATATTAGAAGAAAGGACATTTGATTCTTGTTTTCCTGAATTTTAAAGAAAGGTTGCGTGGTGGACTGGTTCATACCCAGCTACGCGACACTGCCAGGAAGGGAGGCAGCGGAGGCGGCCTCGCGCGACCCCTCCTGTGGCTGTTGACTCAGGCAGGCAAGCGTCAGTGGTCCATGATTTACACAGGCCCATGTTGTGTTGTGACAGTGCCAGTGCGTTATGGCTTACCCCGGCGTCCTCTTCCTTCTCTCTCTCTCTCTCTCTCTCTCTCTCTCTCTCTCTCTCTCTCTCTCTCTCTCTCTCTCTCTCTCTCTCTCTCTCTCTCTCTCTCTCTCTCTCTCTCTCTCTCTCTCTCTCTCTCTCTCTCTCTCTCTCTCTCTCTCTCTCTCTCTCTCTCTCTCTCTCTCTCTCTCTCTCTCTCTTTATTTAAACATAGGCACATGTATACTATTTACATACCCAAAGGTGCACTGTCGTGTGCTGCCTATTCAAAGGGCAGAATAAAATCTATATAAAAATAACTACATAAACTATAAAAAATATATATACTATAAAAAAAACATACAATACAGAATACATGGAACGCACTGCACACTACACTCGTGTCACTGCTCCACCACGAGTGTCAGTGGAGTGGGGAGTGAGCCCCTCCTGTGGTGGGCCGACAGTTTTATTTTTTGGGTGTTCATCTCCCGGATGTTCGGTACACAGGCCGTGAACATGATCCACATCCGGCAGACTCTTCCCGAAAAGGTGCGCTGGTGCTGGCTGGTACGGGAACACGGCACCTCCACTGCGTCACCACAGGATAGCACCGTTCTCGTGTCCCGCGTGGTGACTCTCGGAGGTTGGCGTAAGCCCACCAGATGTGGCACTCCCTGCACTTGTGCCTTGTGAAACACCACAAGAGCAGCTACGTCCCTGCGGTGTTCCAAGGAGTCGACGGAGCTGAGAGTTTCCTGCCCGGTTGGGGGGTCTGCCGCATCCACCAGTCGCAGTGCCCGTCTCTGGATGGCGTCGAGTCTCCCGCTGTGCGAGGCAGCACACGACATCCAAGAGAGGGCAGCGTACTCCAGGTAAGGCCGTATCTGGGCCTTGTAGAGCAACAGCCTCCCTTTTTTGTCGAGGAAGCTGGCCACCCTTCGCAGGCAGGAGACTCTGTGGGAGGCCTTTTGGGCAATGTGTTTGATGTGGCTTCCAAACCGTAGCCCTCGATCCACTTCCACTCCCAGAATCTTGACGGATTCCTGGAGTGGGAGGGGGACGCCACCAAAGCTTAGCTTCCCTTCCACTGCTGGCCCGGCAGTGGGGGATCGAGAGACCACTATTGCCTGGGTCTTCTCTGGGGCAAAGGTCACCTCCCAGCGGGCACCCCACTCCTGTAGCACCTTCAGCTGCTGATTGACCTCGTCAGCAGCTCGCCTACAGTCTTGTCTGGGGTAGGTGCAGGAGAGAGTGCAGTCATCAGCGTAAGCTGAGACTGTTGGCAGCTGCCGTAGAAGGTCGTCCACATATATGTTCCACAGAACTGGCCCTAGCACTTAGCCCTGTGGCACTGATGCCTCCACTGGCAAGGAGTCGGACGTCTGTCCGTTGACGACAACCTGGAGGGTCCTTCCTTGAAGGTAGTCTCCCAGGAGCTGAAGGAGGTCGCCTTGAATGCCCTTAACACGGAGTTTTCAAGGAGACCTCCGTGCCACACCATGTCAAAGGCACCCGCTATGTCCAGGGCTACCACGACAGTGTCCAGGCCGTCGTCAAGGGCGTCCTGCCAGTTCTTGGTGAGGAGCATCAGCAGATCGGAGGTGGACCGGCCAAGTCTGAACCCATACTGTTGGTCCGAGAAGAGGTAGTTGTCCTTGAGGTGGCGACAGACTACGTCTGCCACGACCCTCTCGAACACTTTCCCCACCACAGACAGCAAGGAGATGGGCCGGTAGTTTTTGGGGTCAGACCTGGAGCTCCTCTTGTGGACGGGAACCACCCGAGCCTCTTTCCACGCCGATGGCCAGGTGTTTTCCCGGAGGCAGGCAGAGAAGACTGTGGTGAGAGGGGCAGCCAACTCGTGGGCACACTGCTTCAGCAGGTGCGGGCTGAGGTCATCGGGGCCGGTCGCCTTCTGGGTTTCCAGCCCTCGCAGCAGGCGCTCGACCAACACCTGTGTCACCTCCACTTTCGTGACAGTCTCCTCGCACTGCTGTTCCAGATGTGGCGGTGTCTGTCCGGGGTTATCCACCTTCATCTTCTCGGCGAAGAGACTGGCCAGCAGCTGGGCTTTCTCCTTGCTGCTGGTGGCCACTGTTCCATTATGTCTTGAGAGAGGAGGACTCGCGTCCTGGCGGCTGATCCCCTGCCTTTCCTTGACGAGGGACCACCAGGTCTTATTTCCTACCCTGATCCACACAGCTTGCTCCTCATGTCTTCCTCCCACTTCCTTATGGCCCACTTGCTGGTCACCACCATCCTCCTGCAGGCCGCATGGTGCAGGACCTTGTTGCGCCGAGTCGGGTTCCGGTTGTAGCGGAGGCACGCTGAATACTTAGCGTCAGCAGCAACACGGCAGCGGTAACCAAACCATGGTTGATCCGCTGGTCTGGTGGTGAACTCTCGGTGGGGCACATGTCGCCTCTGGAGGGCCAAGAGTCGGGAGGTGAGGGCTTGTGTCATGCCCTCCGCCCCGCCTTGCAGCACAGAAGGCCACACCGTGTGGCTCAGGTCACGGCGTAAGGAGGTACAGTCAGCCTTATCCCACAGCCAGATCGTGCGGGCGGTGGCCTCGTCCCGAGCCACCCCCACATCCACCAGGGTCAAGACAGCATGGTGGTCGGAGCTGCCCACGAGTCCCAGCTGGTGACAGCGTAGAATGTCCTCCTGGAGGTCGGAGATGACGGGGTCAAGCGTCCCGCCCTGCACCGCCAAAAGGGATTCGTAGGCGTCCTGTTCCAAGTGGTGGTTGAGGTCACCCACCAGTAGGACGTGCCTGCAGCTGTGCGCCACTAGCAGGTCGTCCAGGGACTCGGTGAGGTACCGGAGCGAGGCAGGCCCTTGTCGTGGCGGGCGGTACATAGCGCACAGCAGGAGGGCAGAGCGGTCAGCCAGCACAACCCGGAAGAACATTACCTCCATCTGGGGAGGCGTGTCCACGTCGAGGTGCTGGGCCTGTATTCCTTCCTTGAAGCAGACAGCCACTCCGCCTCCTGCTCGCTCATGTCGGTCCCTCCTGGCCCAGTGAGTGTAGCCACGCATCTTGCCAAACGTGGGCTCCACTTCACTGTTCAGCCAGGTCTCCGTCACCACAACTATGTCGGCACTATGTCGCAGGGCACAGTTGTGGGTCAGGTCTCCGATGTTCGTTCGTTCTCTCTCTCTCTCTCTCTCTCTCTCTCTCTCTCTCTCTCTCTCTCTCTCTCTCTCTCTCTCTCTCTCTCTCTCTCTCTCTCTCTCTCTCTCTCTCTCTCTCTCTCTCTCTCTCTCTCTCTCTCTCTCTCTCTCTCTCTCTCTCTCTCTCTCTCTCTCTCTCTCTCTCTCTCTCTCTCTCTCTCTCTCTCTCTCTCTCTCTCTCTCTCTCTGTCTCTCTGTCTCTCTCTCTCTCTCTCTCTCTCTCTCTCTCTCTCTCTCTCTCTCTCTCTCTCTCTCTCTCTCTCTCTCTCTCTCTCTCTCTCTCTCTCTCTCTCTCTCTCTCTCTCTCTCTCTCTTTCTCTCTCTCTCTCTCTCTCTCTCCACATGTTCAGTACATTAGTACATGGCAATATTATTTTCCTAAGCTAAAGTTCCCCGACCGGTGAGTTATTCAAAAACTTCTGCCGAGGTTACAATTATATACATGTTTACAAATTATTTGCAAGCGTTTACATTTACGCTTTTTATGGTGGGTGTAAGAGTAGCCACCTGTGGGACGCAACCTTCATATGCTGAGTGGACAGCTGTGTCACGTCCACATCAGCAGTGAGGTTGTCCCACCACACCACCTCTGCGATGGAGAAGGCACGTTGGTGGGTGCTGGAGTGGGCCATTGGCACTTCCAGGAGGGAGGCGTTGCTCAGCACTGTTCTCGTGCTGCGCTCCAGGTATCCCTCAGGTCCGTCAGGTGGGGCACTAGGCCCATTTGTGCCTTGTGTAGCACCGTCAGGGCAGCGACGCGGTGAAGGTGCTCTAGGCTGTCCAGCTGGTTCGTGGCTGCTCCTGCCCGTCGCTCGTGTGGTTGTTGTTGTTTTTGTTGTTGTTGTCGATGTTGTTGTCGCTGTCTCTCCCACTGGCTCGGTCGGTGGTGCTGGGTGCCGTTGATGAGGCGTTCTGCCCTTCTCTGCACCTTGTCTAGCAGGTTGAGGTGGCAGCGGGCGCTGGCCATCCAGGTGAGCGGTGCATACTCCATTACTGGACAGACTTGTGCTTTATAGAGGGTGTTCAGGCCTTCAGCGTCAAGGAGGTTCTTCATGGGGCGCAGGAGGTTCACCTTCTGGGAGGCTTTATGCCCCACCCTTTCAAGGTGACGGTCGAACCGCAACTGAGAGTCCACCTCCACGCCTAGGATGTCGACGTTGGACTGCTGAGGGATGGTGTCGTTCCCGAATCTCAGCCTGCTGTGGAGTTGCCTCGCATCCTCCCGAGCACGTGATATTACCATGGCCTGGGTTTTGTCAGGGGCAAACCTGACTTGCCATCTCTTTCCCCAGGCCATTATGTCTGCCAACTGTCTGTTGACGGACTCTATCACGTCCTGGGCTTCCTCCCTCTTGTATGTTCTGGAGAGAGTGAAGTCGTCGGCGTAGGCGCTTGCTGCCGGGGTGGTTTGCAGGAGGTCGTTAAAGTATATGTTCCACAGAATAGGTCCAAGGACGGACTCCTGTGGAACGGAGGCCTCCACCGGGAAACAGGTCGAGGTGCTTCCGTTGACTGCTACGCGGAGGCTCCTGCCTAACAGGTAGTTTGAGAGCAAGCGCAGCAGGTCCCTCATGATGCCTAGTTGCTGTAGCTTCGCCGTCAGACCGCGGTGCCAAACGGAGTCGAACGCGCCAGCTATATCCAGGGCAACCACGAGAGAGGGGTGGCCGTCATCAAGGGCGTCATGCCAGGACTTCGAGAGGAGAAGGAGGAGGTCGGAGGTAGAGCTGCCCTTCCGAAAACCAAACTGCTTCGGTGACTGCAGGTGGTTTTCCTCGAGGAAGGATGTCAATTGCTCCCCGATGATCCTCTCAAATATCTTGCTGATGATTGGGAGGAGTGATATTGGCCTGTAATTGCCTGGCTCAAACCTGGATTTTTTCTTGTGTACGGGTGTGACTCTGGCCTCCTTCCACTGTGCAGGCCACGCCCCGCTCTGCAGGCATCGCCGGAAAATCTGGGCGAGGGGGCTGGTGAGCTCATCGGAGCATCGCCGCAGTAAATATGGACTCACGCTGTCAGGGCCTGGCGCCTTCCTGGTGTTGACGCCCCTCAGATGTCTCCTGACAGCGTCCTCAGAGATTAGCACACTCTCTAGTCTTGAGGCGATGAGTTGGGGGAGGGTGGGCGGCTGCCTGTCTGGTTCCTGGGTTGTCATCTTTTGACTGAAGTGACAGGCCAGCAGGTCAGCCTTTTCCCGGCTGGTGATGGCCAGGTCTCCGTCAGGTTTCCTCAGGGGCGGGATACGTTCCTGGGGGGTAAGGCCTTGCTGTTCCTTCACCAGCCCCCACCACTGTTTCGGGTCGGCTTGGTTAAAGGACAGCTTTCTCCTCCTGTCGGCATCCCACCTTTCTTTTGCCCACTTTGCTGTCCTCGTCATATTTTTGCAGGCTCGTCTGTGTTGGGCCTTATTTTCCTGCGTGGGGTGTCTTTTATATCGTGTCCAAGCCTTATGTTTCCTTTCGGGTGCAATACGGCACCTGTACCCGAACCAAGGCTGGTCTTTTGGGCTGGTTGAGTAGGTGCGGTGGGGGACGTGTTGCTGCTGGACGGTATTGAGGACAGTGGTGAGGGCGGAGACGTCATGCTGTGGGTCACCGTTAAGGACTGTGCCCCATGCAGTCGCTGCCAGGGCCTGCCTTGCAGCCGTCCAGTCCGCGCGGTCCTACAGCCAGATGACTCGCTGGTGTTCCTCTTCACGCGCTGGGGCCAGGCTGATGGTGGTGAGTATGGCATTGTGGTCGGAACTGCCTACACGGTCTAGTGGGCAGCACAGCACGCAGTCACTCGGCAGGTCTGTGAGCACAGGGTCCAGGGAGCCTCCACGGTGAAGTGTCGGAAACTCAACATGGTTGTGCAATCCATGCACCGCTGTGAGCTCGGTGAAGGCCCTCGTCACCAGGTGTTGATTTAGGTCGCCCACAACCATCGCGTACTGACAGCTGTGGGCAGCCATAAGGTCGTCCAGGTGCTCTGTGAGGTAGATGAGGGGGGCGCTGCCTTGCCACTGTGGCCGGTACATGGCACAGAGTAGCAGAGCGCTCCTGTCCTCGAGAATGATGCGGAGGAACATCATCTCCATTTCCAGGGGAGTGTCTGTGGTGAGGGCATCCATCTGCAGGCCGTTTCGGTGGCAAACAGCAATGCCTCCCCCCTGTCCTGTGTGGCGGTCTCGTCTGGCCCAGTGCGAGTACCCGGGGATCTTATCACAGGTGGTGGCGCACGTGTCGTCCAGGAAGGTCTCCACTGTCACCACTATGTCGATGTGGTGCCTGAGGACGAAGGCGTGTGTCAGCTCCCCGATGTTGGTCCTAAAGCCTCGTACGTTGGCGGACAGAATCTTGAGGCCCCTGGTGTCTATATCGCCTTATCGGATCTCTCTCTCTCTCTCTCTCTCTCTCTCTCTCTCTCTCTCTCTCTCTCTCTCTCTCTCTCTCTCTCTCTCTCTCTCTCTCTCTCTCTCTCTCTCTCTCTCTCTCTCTCTCTCTCTCTCTCTCTCTCTCTCTCTCTCTCTCTCTCTCTCTCTCTCTCTCTCTCTCTCTCTCTCTCTCTCTCTCTCTCTCTCTCTCTCTCTCTCTCCCCACCACTTCCTTTTTTCCCCTCCAACGCCCTGCCCTCTCTTTTCTGTTTTTCTCCCTCTCCCCTTCCCTCCCCTCTGTCCCCTTCCTTTCTTTGGCTCTAGTCCATTTGATTAAACGCTGAATTACATGTCGCAGGAGCAAACATTCGGAAGTGATGTGATGTTTGGTTGCTGCGAGACTGTCCGTAGGAGCGACAGATGAAATTGCAACACATAATAAAAATTACTTTATGGAAGGTGAATATCTCTAGACATAAGTAAGGTGACCAGTGGCACTTTTTTCATTTTCTTTGTTAGAGAGAGAGAGAATTTACATAGACGCCATACTCAGACGCCATGGTCCAGACTAGGTGGTCTGTCCTTAAACCTAAGTGATTCTACATTAATTAGATGGCTCCAAAACCTTGCATGTCTACTCGTTAATATTAAGTTCAAGTAAGTGACGGTCGAGCTTGTTTTTAAAGGAGTCAATCTTGTTACACTTTACCACTGACGGTGGGAGTTTATTACATTCTCGCACTACAACGTTGGTGACGAATAATTTGGTGCAGTCTAAATTTACTTGTCAACATTTGAGTTTTATGCCATTGTTCATCGTTCGCAAAGTGTCACCGATTATAAACAATTTTGATCTGTCTACATTCGTGAAACCATTAAGTATTTTAAACCTTTCGATCAGTTTTCTTCGAAGGCGACGTTTCTCGAGAGAGAACATGTTAAGGATGGAAAACCTATCTTCGTAGGATTTGTTGCGCAAGGAAGGGATAATTTTTGTTGCCCGAGGCTGAACACCTTCTAATTTGGCAATGTCCTTTGCATGGTGGGGAGACCAAAACTGTACTGCATATTCCAAGTGGGGTCTGACTAAACTATTGTAGAGCGGAAGTATTACATCTTTATTCTTGAATAAAAAGTTTCTTTTAATGAAGACCAACATTCTGTTCGCTTTATTTGCTACTTCGATGCATTGCTGTGAGAATTTGATTTTTGACGCGATTTTGACCCCCAAGTCCTTAAGCATTGAACGTTTTTGAGTTCAACGCCGCGCATTTCGTAATCGAAATTCTTATTTCTTGTTCCAACTCGAAAGACCTGGCACTTTTCTACATTAAAGGGCATCTCCCATCTATCCGACCAAGCTGAAATTTTGTACAAATCCTCTTGGAGGCTTTGCCTGTCTTCGTCAGTGAGAACCGAGTTACCAATCTTTGTGTCGTCTGCAAATTTACTAATGCGATTATTGAGTCCAACATCCACATCGTTGATGTAAATAATGAAGAGAACTGGGCCAAGAACCGAGCCCTGAGGGACGCCACTAGTGACTGGCGCCCACTCTGAGTTAAATCCGTCAATCACAACTCTTTGTTGTCTGTTTCTCAACCAATTCGCGATCCATTGGTTTACTTGACCGTCAATACCTATTTCCTTTAATTTTTAAAGTAATTTATGATGTGGGACTTTATCAAACGCTTTCTGGAAATCAAGATAGACTACGTCCAGTGATTTGGTTACGTCATAAACTGAGAAGAGGTCGTTATAAAAGGTCGATAGGTTTGACAGGCAGGATTTTTTGTTACGGAATCCATGTTGCGAATCGTCAATTAATGAGTGGCTTTCAAGGTAACTTGCAATTATGTCTCTAATCATGCTCTCAAGAAGCTTACCTACAACTGAAGTTAGACTAATGGGCCTGTAATTACCTGGTAATTTTTTGTCTCCTTTCTTATAAATCGGTGCCACGTTAGCCTTTTTTCAATCCGACGGGACGATTCCTTGTCGCAAGAACATATTGAATACGGTTGTGAGGGAGGAAAGTATTTCGCTCTTTGTTTCTTTAAGCAGTATAGGATATACTTTATCAGGTCCAGGGCTTTTATTTGTTTTAAGTGATTGGAGGGCTTTAAGGACTTCATCGGTTGTTATATCAAAGTTAGGCAATGCATGCTCGAGATTTACCTTAGTACTGGTGTTGGTGGTAGTGGTGGGAAGACTGTTAGTATTAAACACCGAGGAAAAGTGATTGTTTAAGAGGTTTGCAATGTCTAGGCTGTCAATCACTAGTGCACCGTCACGGTTTGTTAGAGGTCCAGTTCCACTTCTGATCGCCTTTCTGTTGTTTATGTAACCGAAGAAGGATTTCGGATTATTTTTACATTTCGCCGCAATACTTTTTTTCATATCTACGCGGGAGAGAGAGAGAGAAGGGGAGATAGGCCTTCATATGTGGGAAATAACGCAGATAAAGCTAGGAGGGTCACATTGTGCGTCGCAAAATATTCCCCCTTTCTCTCTCTCTCTCTCTCTCTCTCTCTCTCTCTCTCTCTCTCTCTCTATATCTCTCTCTCTCTCTCTCTCTCTCTCTCTCTCTCTCTCTCTCTCTCTCTCTCTCTCTCTTTTGATCCTTCAAAAGCGAAAATATACAATACGGGACGATTCCATGTAAATAAAAGAGAGAGAGAGAGAGAGAGAGAGAGAGAGAAGAGAGAGAGAGAGAGAGAGAGAGAGAGAGGGGGGGGGGGGGGAGCGCTGGCAGGTGACCTTTGCTCCTGAGAAGACTCAGGCGATGGTGATATATCGGTCCCCGGCACCCACACAAGCTGTCGAAGGAAGGGTGATGTGGCTTCGTCACCCTCCTGCTCCAGGATTACTTCAGGATCCTAGGAGTGGACTGCGCTGCGCTTCGACCGCCATCTGAAACACGTCGCCTACCAAGCCTCCCGACGTGTCTCTGCCCTTCGTAGAGTGGCTAATTTGCTCGACAAGCGAGGAATTATGCTCCTCTACAAGGCCCAGGTGAACCCTACCTGGAGTACAGGGCTCTGACCTGCGTGTCCAGCGCTGCCACACACCTGCAGAGACTGGACAAGGTGGAGCGACGGGTGCAGCGACTGTTACAGGAGAACAACCCCCAGCCGCCCCCTCAGGATATTATACCTCTAGACACTCTGTACCACCGCCGGGACGTCGCTGTGCTGGTGGTGTTCCACAAACCCAGGTACAAGGAGTACCACACCTGGCGAGGCTGAGGCTCCCCGCGAGAGGCTGTGAGAGATACAGAACAGTACTCTCCAGCCACAAGCAGGTCGGGGTGCCGTGGTCAAGCGCCAACCAGCACCAGAGGACCTTCACTCCCAGGGTGTCCCGCCTGTGGAACAAATTCACTGCAGCAGGGCCAACAGTGAGGGAACTGTCCACCCAGCAGGTAAAAGTGGCTGCTCACAGGTGGCGAAGAACATGCCCACACCACTAGTGATGCTAAATACACAGTGAACAAGTGTAAAGGGCTTTGAAATAATTCACAAGAAAATAGTGACATTTTAAGACCTGAAAAGTGCACAGTGAAACATATGCGTCTCGTTACGAACTATCTCATAAAGTGTCTTCGGCAAAAACAAATATTTTTGTGTACCACAGTTTGTCAGTTTAAATAATAAAAAAAAAGAGAGAGAGAGCAACTTTCTTGTAACTCTATCGTGGCAAGCCTGAAACACTCGACACGTATTTTTTTTCTTTTATCACATGTGAAAGAGAGGAAGAATTGCAATGAGGGAGATATAAAATAATGTTCGAGAGACGGCCAGACGGACAGACAGACATCAGAAAAAACAGGGCAATCGAGAGAGCTTACGTTTCATTCTCCTCCTTTTCTCCAAGTGGTTATGTTAATACTTTTTGGATACTGAGATGTTATTTTATTTGTGCACTTGAAAGTGAATTAAAGAAGATAAAAAGCGAATGAGAATGAAGAAAAACACCGAACATGACTTGTGTAAAGGAGGAGAAGGAAGAGGAGGAAAAGAAGAGAAAGAAGGAAGGAGAGTAAGAAAGGAAGGAGGAAAAATACATCGATAATGTGATGGTGATAAGAGTGAAGGAGAAGAGGTGTAAGAAGGATCAAAAGGAAAAGGAAAAAGGATAAGGAGGAAGAGGAAGAAGATAACGAAGTAAGGGACGGCAAGTATTAAAGAAAAATAATGCGGAAGATAAGAGAATGCAAAAAGAAAAAAGTTGAAGAAATTGGTGGAAGAGGTAGAGGAGCTAATGTAAGGAGACGAAAGATATGAAAAAGTGGATGAAAAGTGAATGAAATGTTGATGAAAAAGTCGATGAAATGTGGACGAAAAGTGGATGAAAAAGTGGATGAAAGTGGATGAAAAGGTGGATGAAAAGGTGGGTGAAAAGTGGATGAAAAAGTGGATGAAAAAGTAGATGAAAAGTGGATAAAAAAGTGGATAAAAAAGTGGATTAAAGAAGTAGATGAAAAGTGAATGAAAAAGTGGATGAAGAAAAGTGGATGAAAAAGTGGATGAACAGTGGATGGACAGTTGATAAAAATGGATGAAAAAGTGGATGAAAAGTGGATGAAGAAGTGGATGAATGAATGAAAGAGTGGATGAAAAAGTGGATGAAAGAGCGGATGAAAAAGTGGATGAAAAAAGTGGATACAAAAGTGGATGAAAGGTGAATGAAAAAGTGGATGAAGAAAAGTTGATGAAAAAGTGGATGAACAGTGGATGAAAAATGGATGAAAAAGTGGATGAGAATTGGATGAAGAAGTGGATGAATGAATGAGAGTCGATGAAAAAGTGGATGAAAAGTGGATGAAAGAGCGGATGAAAAAGTGGGTGAAAATGGATGAAAATGGATGAAAAGTGGATGAAAAGTGGATGAAAAAGTGGATGAAACCTGGATGGAAAGTAGATGAAAAAGTGTATTGTCAAGTGGATGGAAAATGGATGAAGGTGGATAAAAAGTGGATGAAAAGTGGATGAAAAAGTGGATGACAAGTGGATGAAAATGGATGAAAGTGGATAAAAGGTGGATGAAAAGTGGATGAAAAAGAGACGAGTTAGATAAATACGTGGAAGAGGAAGAGGAGAAGGAGGAGGTGATGCAAAGACGCTATAGGGGGAAGGGTAGGGAGTGGAAGGGGTGAAGCTAATATAAAGTTATTGCCCAAACACCAAAGGGAGAGATGGAGGAGGAAGAAGAGGAGGTATAATATTGTGCAGTGATATTACAGACAGACCTTGCAGAATAACCTTGGAGCGTGTCATAAGGAAACGTGTGAAGTGTGAGCAGTAAATAAAATACTGATAAAAAAGTAATATATTTGATTAATAATACTGCATGTGAAGATCTTGTTGACATACTTTGCGGCAGTGATTTTTTTTTTTTTTTTTACAGCAAGGGAGACAGCTCAAGGACAAGAAAAAAGAATTAAAAAAAACGCCATTCAGAACATTACTCCTCACATATCTAATCCTATCCTTTCAGCTTCCCTCAACAAAGAAATACTCAGAATAACTATAATCCCCTTTTTAATCTCTGCCATCATTCCTTCACTTCATATTTACACGCTACCATATCACCCTTCCCGGAAAGCTTTTTTGGTGGTCTTATTTGCTCCTGGTCTGGTTTATCGTTTTTGGTTTATTTCGAGGTTTCTGTTGTAGAGTTCCTGGTATTGTTGTTATTGTCAACGTTGCTCTTACTGTCTTTGTTGCTTCCATAATAAATAGATCTGGGATTTCAGCATCATCACTTTTAGGAATGAAGCTTTGGATAGTTTGTCAAGTGTGTGAAAGCGTGGGTGTGGGTGTTCACTCAACAGCTAGTCTACAAGAATTGAATTTTTGCTGGACTTGTTATGTCCCGTTTGATGTTTTAATCCAATTAGCATTCACGGGACGCTGGGATTTATAATTTTTTTGTCCCTGGCGTAAAGAGAGGTAACAGTAGGTGAACAAAGGCTGTATGAAACAAGACAGTTTAAAATATAATTGTCTGCACATGGTTCGCCTGAAACACTGGACCGGTGATTACGAGGCGAGGGCGGTATCCACTGTACTGATAGTGTGTGTGTGTGTGTGGGGAATGCTTGCGTGCGTGCGTGTCCGTCAGTCCGCTCGTCCGTCCGTCCGTCCGTACGCGTGCATGCGTGCGTGCGAGCATGCGTGGAGATATAACCGGTGAAAAGGAAGGCAGAAATGTAGATAGATAGCCGAACACACACTCACACACACACACACACACACACACACACACACACACACAAACACACACACGGCCCGGTAGCTCAGTGGATAGAGCGTCTGCCTCACAACCAGAAGGACCGCGGTTCAATTCCCCGGCCGGGTGAAGATAAGTTGGGTTTATCTTCTTTCACGTGTAGCCCCTGTTCACCTAGCAGTGAGTAGGTACGCGACGTAAGGCAAGGAGTTATGACCTCGCTGTCGCGGTGAGTTGTGTGTCTCAGTCCTACCCAAAGATCGGTACTATGAGCTCTGTGCTCTTCCGTCGGGGAACGGCTGGCTGTCTCGAGAGAGACCCGTAGCAGACCAAGAGGTGAATTACACACACACACACACACACACACACACACACACACACACACACACACACACACACACACACACACACACAGGTACTTACCCACAACGGTGAGGTTGACGACATGCAGCCGTGGTGGAGGGCGAGAGCAAGTAGTCCACCCTGCACGTGTACACGCCCTGGTCGAGGACGTGGGCGGGCTCCAGCACCAGTGTGGGCGGCTCCGAGGAGGGGATGAAGTGCGCCCGCCCGCCCAGCTCCCCCTCGTCCGGCCACCTGACGCCCGAGGTGAAGTCCCCCTCCCGGGCGTCATAGCTGTCGGGTATAACACTTTATTGCTCCCAGTTGTCGAGGCTTCGTTCCAACACGCTACTACCCCTTCCACACCACCACCACCACCAAGGTCCATATCTGCAAGTACCATCCATAATAACAAATAATAGAAAATGATAATTCCAACAACAGAATCGTAAAATCGTCTTAAATCACAGGTATCAATATAATGGAGAGGGTAGAGAATGTTAGTGAAATTGATAGACGATTCTATGGTCGATTAATAGATTTCTATTGCGTCAGAGAATGTTATATACATCAGTCATTTGCTCTCACTGAGGTTCTTCACACCTTAGAAATAACTCGGAGTGAAGCACTGGCCATGTTAGTTGGAGATTGGTCTAATATGAAGAACATGCTGAGACGATGAACAACGCCGTAGAATATCGGTGAAATGGAACATGTCAAGACGACCCAGATCTTTTCTTTTTTTTTTTTTTTTTTTTTTTTACGTCGTGGCCTATTGCGCCGGTAGGCTTCTTCCCGGTGGATCCTGATGGTCGGCCCAAGGAAGGGTTTACGGGTGATTTCATCTTCAAAGATTGGCATTCGCTTTCCTGATGTTACCATTTGAAGTTTGACCTCTAAAGACCAGATTTTAAGTCTTCTTTATAGAGGATCGTGCTGAAATGTGTAGCTCTTTCGTGGTGTTTTACATATCGGAAAAACACTGCTGGAAATATTTTCGCCCGGCGCACTATTTGCTGCTGTTATTTAGACAATTAACTTGATTTCAACGCAGATTTTACACCTCGCCCCTGGACTACATTGCCAGCCTTCCATCGTGCTTTTAATTGTAAGTGGAAGAATTTTATTCATATTCGTCTTTAATAACCCCAAAAAATACATAACTGAACGTGGCATCGATGTCTGATATTAAAGTTGTTTTTACTTCAGCAGGTTCTCAACATATCTCGGCAGAATTCGGGAACACACCAATTAAATGTGTGGTATTCGATCGCGATGTCAGCTTTAGCCCGAGTTGGTTTCACTTAACATAATAAGCATTTCGTCAAATCCTCCAAAAGAGAGCTCACTTTATCGTAATGATCCGACCGCGAATATCACTGTGTAAGACTGCTTTTTTTTTTCTTTGAGCGGGGAAAAGTTAAAGGGAATAGAGGTTACCGAGCCACCGAAGGGGAGTGAAGAGGTATGAATGGAAAACCCTTAGAACGCTTTAGACGACAGTGATTGAGTATCGTGTGGGATCGAAATCATGTTTCTTTTGTATATGAATTGGTAACAGGGTGGAAAGCAACGTCGACAGATTATCGTATTCACCACCCTGTATTTACCGGTTTTTGACACTTCGCTATTATAAAATGACATCAGTTATCAACCATTTCAACGATAACTAAATTAATCTAGATACCAGGGCGGAGGAGACAGTATTAGAGCCTGGTACTGATAAATATAATGTTCTAAGTACGACAATCTGGCATCGCTGGGGGAAAGTGTAAGCGTTCACCCACACCAAGCACCCTCACCTCAATCTTCTTCCTCTCCCACATGAACCTCCACAATCCCATCCACTTCTAACTCACAGATCACCTCACATCCACACACACCATTTCATTCACCCACACATATCGTCAACCATATATACTGTTTCATCTACACCCATTAGTTCATTCCCATCCATCACCACACTCCGATGATCCACTCACACTCACCTACCGTTCTACTAATACCCACAAGTACCGTCCCACGTCCACTGGCCACCTCACCCACACCCATTGCACATCCCACTCTCATTTTCTCACCCCTGCAAACCACCACACCTCACACCTACCACCGTACATTCACATACTACCTCACCGCCCACGCACCACCCTGCTTACCACCTCCGACACACTCTACGGCACCTCCTGCAAACTTCTTCACCCAGCATTACCGCATCACCTAAATCTGAACCCTTATTTTCAATCAACGCCACACTCCTCCTTATACATTATCATATCCCTCCATCCTCCCCAAGACGCCATACCTCTGCCGGCGCCACACTCTAAAGCGACGCCACCAGGCTCCTCAACCATCAGCCGCCGGGCGAAAACTATATCTCGTCAGGAGAACCAACTTGCAGCCCCGCAAAAACAGTGGCGGAGGAACCAGTTAAAGAAAGAAAACTTGCCTCGGCGATGAAAGAAAGGCTTAAATAGAATATGGGAAGAGAGAGAGAAAATCTACCACCATCGAGGGAGCGAAACGGGAAGTCTAAGGGAAAAAATAAAATGGGATGAACGTAACTAATACATTGATCCGTGAAGTGACTGAAAATTTCGCTTTTTCGGCAGTTTTGGCAAGAAAAAACGATCATTATTTTCCTTCCATCTCGAGTTTCTAGGTCACGCACGACAACAACACAGCTTTTCCTCCACTGTTATCTCTTTTATTGATACGGGTTCACAAATACGACCCAATCACCAAACCTCGCGGAAAATACACACCACGCAGAGGCTGTGAGAGCACCGCCTGGATTCATAGTACTGTCCTCCCTTCACACCCTCCTGCCACTGCGTTAACATGATCATTGAAATCTGGCTTGCTACCTGATTTTTCTTCTAGTCACTAATTGCATCAGACACAGCGCTTGAATGAAGAAAAGAGTTTGAGTACTATATAGCTATACCCCTTCCTGCAGTGCCTTCCTTCATTTGTTTTCAAAATTATCAACTTTTTTTGCGCCACGGACATCCCTCGAAGTTAAAAAAAAAAAAGGTCTGCGATTGTGCCCACGTCCTGTTATTGCGTCGGTGCGGATGGGAATAATCCGCGGGGCGCCCAAAGTTGCTTACACCGGAGAGCCTTCGAGTGGGGAGGGTGGGGGTCGTATTACTAAAGATACACGTATTTGACAAGGCTTTCCTAGGAGTTTGGGGCATTTCCATAAGTAGTTGTATGGCCCTGGTTATAGTTTGACCCTTCTTCTGTACCATGAACCCAAAAGAACACTCATTAGAACCGGACTGATCTCCTTTTCGGCCTTTAGAAATAGTTGGTGTGAGAGGCGGAGGCGTCTGACAATGCCGACCTGAATGTCACTGAGAGAAGCCCGATAGGTGAGGGCGGCCAGGCGGTGTCCCAGGAACACCATCCCGCCAAGCGTCAACGGAAGGTAAGCCATAGCAAAACGAAGGAGGTCCATTAAGTGAGGAAAGCTCGTACAGGGAGAAGGAGAGAAAGGAAGACTTGGAAGAAGACAGGAAGGAAAGGAAACAGATCCATTGAGAGAAGGAGAAAAGGAAAGGGCGTGTGGAGAAAAGATACCGGGGATTGGGAAGGCGCATGGAGGTAGGAAATAAATTAAATATAGTGACGAAAAGCATTAGAGTAACCTGAGACAACGCTGAGGAGAATGATTTACAGGTGAATAAGAGAGAGAAGAAAGGGCAGAGGAGTTTTTTTTTTCTGGCAACACGAAGATATGAAAAATGATCCTAAATGGAAGGAAGTTGCGGTAACAGCGTGTTGCGGACTCTGTTTTCTGTTACTCTTGGCATACCGCCTTGACCGTAAAAAAAATACGAGGAAGTACATAGAAACACAGCAGCCAGTCATCTATCGTAACTCGACATCAATTTTCTAACGTCATATTTTCGACTCACCTTCGAGCTCTATTTTCCCAATCATATTCTTTTCGCTATATCTTTCCATTATCACCCTTTCACTAACGTCATATTTTTCGACTCACCTTCGAGCTCTATTTTCCCAATCATATTCTTTTTGCTATATCTTTTCCATTATCACCCTTTCACTAACGTCATATTTTTCGACTCACCTTCGAGCTCTATTTTCCCAATCATATTCTTTTCGCTATATCTTTTCCATTATCACCCTTTCACTAACGTCATATTTTTCGACTCACCTTCGAGCTCTTTTCCTAATCATTTTCTTTTCGATATATCTTTTCCATTTTCACCCTTTCAAATGCCTCACAATGACAAACCTGCCGCCGGACGTGACTCAGCGGCCTCCGTCATATCGGTACATTTTCCCTTCGTCACATGTACGCCCGTGCTCACCAGACGTGCCTTGGAAATATAAGGTTCTGTGGGCTGTCACGCCAAGGCACACTGTCGCTTGTCGTCCTTCGGGCGAGATCAAAGGTGTATCTTGAGTCGCCCGACGCCTCATTATGCCGACGAGGGCTCGGGGCGGGTGTATGAAGGGGGACTTTGCAAGGCAGAAAGGCGAAGGGTGAAGGGGAGGTACTAAGTGAAGGGTTGAAGGGCCAGCATTGAGCAGACCCTATGGTAGAGACTCGGTTGTCTGTCTTTAACTTCAACGGAGTAACATCAAAAAAGTCATTAACACATTACATCTCTGCCATAAAAGAAATGTTGAAAACAATGTGAGTGGTGTGAAGAATCACCTCTAGAGGGAATGAAGAAGAGGAAGAGGGGAGGGAGAGACAGGGAGAAGAAAAAGGAGGGTTAGGCGGAGGAGCAAAAATGGAGGAGGAGGAGCCAGTGGAAGAGGATGAAAATGAGAAGAAACAGAACGAGAAGGAGGAGGAGGAGGAGGAAGAGGTAGATGAAAGGACAGGTTGAGATACAAGGTGAAAAAGGTCAAAAGGAGGAGAGAGAGAGCGAGAGCGAGAACGAGAAAGCGAGGACGAGAACAAGAGCAAGCGAGAGCGAGAGCAAGAGAGAAAGGGAGGACGCAGGGAGGGGAGGCAGGGCTTAAAGGAAAGTGCCAACAAGGTCAAAGGAAGGAGAATTGGGTAAACTTGGCGGGTGATGAAGAACGGCGGCAGGCGCAGGGAAGGGGCTGTAAACAAGGCTTGTCTTAATGAACAATTACCGCTGCCCGAGTTAACATATACGTCCCTCTTACCCCGAAGCCAAGGTGCGAGATTATTATTAAGGTGTGTGGGTGTTAGAGAGAGAGAGAATGGAAACAAAGTAGGTGGAATCATAACCAGCTGACAGATAGACAAGACGACAAAAAAAAAAAACATATGAGCAGCGAGAAAGGATAAAGGACACACACACACACACACACACACACACACACAAACACACTCACACACACACACACACACACACACACACACACACACACACACACACACACACACACACACACACACACACACACACACACACACACACACACACACACACACACACACACACACACACACACACACACACACACACACACACACACACACACACACACACACACACACACACACACACACACACACACACACACACACACACACACACACACACACACACACACACACACACACACACACACACACACACACACACACACACACACACACACACACACACACACACACACACACACACACACACACACACACACACACACACACACACACACACACACACACACACACACACACACACACACACACACACACACACACACACACACACACACACACACACACACACACACACACACACACACACACACACTCACACACACACACACACACACACACACACACACACACACACACACACACACACACACACACACACACACACACACACACACACACACACACACACACACACACACACACACACAGTCACACACACACACACACACCCTCACACACACACACTCTCACCCTCCTCCACACACTTAACACCTTTCCTTCCTTTGCACCTGTCTCATTCTTCGCCTCTCGTTCTCCTTTTCCTCTTTTATTTTCATTCTTTCTTGGAACATAGCAGTGTCCCCTCTCTCTCTCTCTCTCTCTCTCTCTCTCTCTCTCTCTCTCTCTCTCTCTCTCTCTCTCTCTCTCTCTCTCTCTCTCTCTCTCTCTCTCTCTCTCTCTCTCTCTCTCTCTCTCTCTCTCGTCTTTATTTTTTTCCTCCTATGCTTTACTCCTCCTTCCTCTCTTATCACGGTTACCCACATTTCCCTTATCCTCCTCTCTCCGTTTTCTTTCTCCAGCTCTCTCTGTCACCCAATAACAATACGGTGTTTGTCTGATCCTTTTCACTTTCTCTTAACCACTTTACCGACTCTTCTGCCCCTTCTCAAATTTTTCTTTCTTTCTTTTATACTCTCGATCTTTGCTATTCTGTCTCCTCTTATTACATTGTTTTATCGTTTTCTTTCGATGTTCATGAAGTCTCCTCATCTCCTTCGCCTCATTCCTTCCTGCTGTGGTGTCTTACTGCATTTTTCTGCTATTCGAACCTTTTCCCCCTCTTCCGCCATCCTTCTCCTCGCTATTTCTTTAATCTCTTGACCCCTCTTTGGCAATTCAGCGCACGCGTCAACACACACACACACACACACACACACACACACACACACACTGGTGAATTATTTATTGCCTTCACCGTCAAAGATAAAAAGAAAAGTGCAGGTGGAAGGGAAAGGAAAAAGAATGAGGAAAAGGAACAGGAGGAAGATATGAGAGAGGGTGACGATAACAAAGCAAACGAACATTCACACATATATATTTGACGCAATGTTTTGTACTATAATTACTGGAGAAGGGACTTGATTAATGACCCGAGCAATGCGTCGCTGTAGAGTCCACTTGATGAGAAATGCGACAAATGGGTGACCAGACACTTTGGTGATGGTGTGTGTGTGTGTGTGTGTGTGTGTGTGTGTGTGAGTGATATGTCGCGAGGAAAACGAAGGGCAGGCGCTGATTGGCTAATCGGCGAGGGGCAATCCGTTCCCATCTCCCAATCTACCTCAGTATTGCGTTCTTGTCACTTGTTCTTGCCTTCCTTCCTTCCTCCCTTCCTTCTTTCATTCCTCTTACATCTTTCCTTCATTCTTTTCTTCCTTCTTTGCTTCCTTCCTTCCTTCTTTTCTTTATATCTTACCGTGCTTCACGCTTTCTTTCTTCCTCCCTTTCCTTTGTCTTCCTTCTCTCTCTTCACACTCTCCCCTTCCCTTCCTCCCTATTTCCTCCCCTCTGTCTCCGTTTCCTTCCCTCCTTGTCCCTTCTCTTTCCCTCCCCGCTTACATCCCTATTGTAACGGTGTACAGGGGGGCGTTTAAAGGCGTTGATTAAGACTCAGCTTCCTTAAGGCGAATATATTCTTAAGCCTATATGTACAGGAGCGTCTGAGCGAGAGAGACTGCAGGTGTGTGTCAGTCGGACTCTCGTGAAGGAGTGACGAGTTACAGATTGGAAAATAATGAAGTTACAATTGGTCACGTATGTCAAGGTGACCTCCAAGCTTGATGAAATGCTTTGTATACAAACTGAGACGGTAAACACTGACGGACGACATTCCTATAAGGTGGCGTGATCTATCTGTCGTGGGTTTTTTTCCATTAACAACAGTATGCCTAATTCGTGGTGATATTAAATAATAATAATAATAATAATAACACACTGATATACTACAATTACTATAACACTCTACCTTTGTTCCCCCTCCCTTCTTCCCTTCCGCCACCCTCTTCTCTCATTTTCTCCTTTACTCCCTCTCTCTCCATCTCTTCCTCCTACCTTCGTCCCTCATCCCTTTCCTTCTGCCTTTACTCCTGACGCATGACCTTCTTTCGGCATCTCCAGCCTCGAGTTATCTTTCCTTTCGTTCGCTCCCTTCCCGCTTTGTTTTGTGTTTTGCTTTCTGCGTTCTTTTACTGCGCCCCTTCCTCCAATAGTTTTTTCATTCTTTTTCTATTGGTCTCGTGTTTTTTGGATATATTTTTTTTCCTTCATTTCTTTTTCAGGGCGTTTATTTATTTATTTTTTTTTCGATCTCTTAAAGCTCTTTCGTTCTTTTTATGCCTCGTGTCCTTATACGCCTCACTTGTATTTTGGTACCTCTTGCAAGTTCGTGTAAACCTAATCCTACTTAACTAACTAACTTAAGTATCCACGAATCTATCTAATGTGTTCTGGAATATATTTATCGCGTTGCCACTCGCCACATGACTGCCAAGCCTGTTCCACTCATCCACCACTCCGTTAGTAAACCAAGTCTTGCCTATGCTCTTGTTGAATCTGAATTAGTTCGACATAAATACAAATTGATGGATAGATAATCGTGTGCTATAAATGTTTGGTGTATTGCATTGTTTTGTAGATATAGAAAACCATGGGTGCGACAGAAGCAGCAGTGTTAGTAGTTGTATCAGCAGCATCAGAACAAACTATTACTTTTCACTATTTTAATCTTTGTTCGGAAAAAGGTTTGTCTCGCCTTCCTCTCATCCGTCTTTTACTTTTTCCCCACGCTCTCCTTCTCTCCCTGTACGTTTTATCTTCATTTTTTTCCACCACTCCCTCCTTTCCTTTCTCATCTCCTCCGCTGCGTCCCTCCTCTCTCTTTTCTCCATGCCGCTTCCGTGCTCTCACTCACTCACTCCTCTCGCTTCTCAATTTCAGAACGCCCCACTGTCTTTTCTTGTACAACACTCCACCGCTCTTCCTCATCTCAGTTTTCCTCTCTTCCTCCCGTCTCTATCCACTTCTTTGCATACTCAGTTTTTTTTTTTTATATATTCTTAGCCCCATCATTCTGCTTCGGGCAATATCCGCTTCTTATCACTTTTTTTCTTCCCTTCCACGCGATACCATTCGTTTATTTCCACCGACTCATTTCTTCTGCACTCCACAATCCATCATCCTTCCTTTTTCCCCTTCTTATTCCAGCCTCTGTTGCCCCTTGCTTCCCACCACTCCCTTTTCTTTCCTCCTCCTCTTCCTCAATCTCGTCGTCCCAGCCTTCTCACCACCCCCACTCCTTCCCTTCCTCGTTCACCTCATACTTCTTTCCCGTTTCCCTTTAACAACCCAGCTTCCTCATGCATCCTTTTGAATAGTCGATTGTATTTTTTTTTTCTTTCCCGACGAGGTGCAGGAAAATTAAGCCAGGGTGGATCCATCCGTGTGGGTGTGGTTGTGGTGCGGGTGGCGGTAATAGAAGGAAAAATACTGCACATCCATCATCCCTGCAATGTTCGCTGTGGCGGGGTATGGCCGACCCTTCCAATAAGAAACGAAGATCCGCGTCACTGCTTCCCGCGCCCGGCAGCGATAGAGCATCTGGTCCCGGCAGCGGCCAGACCTATTCACCCCACGGCGATCGCTGCCAAGATTCTCCGCCGCAAACAAGCCGCGCTCATGACTTCAGAGACACAGCTTTAAGACCTGAACCGCGAAGGTGATGCTGTGGATGTGCCCGAAGTGTTGTCTGAGTAGTAACAAATGTACGGAAGTGGGGTTGCCTCAGCAGGGGACTGGAAGTGGGGGTTGGGGGTGAGCAGGGGTTACAGGAGTGGGGGTAATTTGCAGGGGACTGGAAGTGGGGTTGGGGGTCAGCAGGGGGTTACAGGAGTGGGGGTAATTTGCAGGGGTTACGGAAGAGGGGTATCTAGACCCCCTCCCCCACACACACACACCCATCTCTTTACCTCCTCCCCCTCACCCCTCTCGGACTAGCGTACGGAAGCGAGAGGTGGGTATGAAGAGTTAAGATAAAATCGTGAGCTCAGTGACCACAAGATTATAATCACAGAAAAGGTTAAAGACATTAGGTTAATGACCAGGCTGGAATACGTCACGCACCTGTTCCCAGTGACCACAAGATTATAATCACAGAAAAAGGTTAAAGACATTAGGTTAATGACCAGGCTGGAATACGACACGCACCTGTTCCCAGTGACTTATCTTTCTTCCATACGCACACACACACACACACACACACACACACACACACACACACACACACACGCACACGCTCACGCACACACACACACACACACACACACACACACACACACACACACACACACACACACACACACACACACACACAAGTTAAGATAGAGATCTCGAGTGACCCCAAGATTGATTACAATCACCGAAAAAGGTTAAAGACATTAGGTTAATGACCAGGCTGGTATGAGCCCCGCACCTGTTTCCGGCGTCTTATCTTTCCTCCTTCCACTGACGCGCATACACACACACACACACACACACACGCACACACACACACACACACACACACACACACACACACACACACACACGCTCACACATCTGGTCTTACGAGATAAAATCGCGGAAAAAATGGATCGATGACATCTCCATGTATCTGAGGCCACGCCTATTGAAGTCTTAATGATTCAAGTCATTACAATAAACCTCAGGTTATTAAGGACTGACCCGAGGAACACACATGCTTGCGCGCACACGCACATGCATACACATACACACACACACACACACACACACACACACACACACACACACACACACACACACACACACACACACACACACACACACACACACACACACACACACACGAGCACACACACACACACACACACACACACACACACACACACACACACACACACACACACACACACACACACACACACATCTGTTCATGTGAGATAAAAATCACGGAAAAAAATGTTTCGATGACATCTCCATGTATCTGAGGCCACGCCTTCTGGTCTTCGGAAGCCTTAATGATTCAAGTCATTACAATAAACCTCGGGTCATTAAGGACTGACCTGAGGAACACAACACACACACACACACACCCACACACACACACACACACACACACACACACACACACACACACACACACACACCCATGTACAAACGAACACACAATGTCGAGGGGTATTTATGGACGTCAAGCCAACAAGCACTTCACAGGCTCTCAAGGTGGTCTCAGGTCAAGAGGTCTCCTGTTCTTGTTTCCCGTAAACATGAGGACCCCTGTACACCCTGTATCAAATGTTCATGGTGTAATAATTACTTCCGTTGTCCGCACTCGTAGCTCATAGGGCAGCCTGCCTTCAGAGGGCCTTGGGACTGGATCGAAAGATATATCTACTAGAAACAATGGTAAGTACTTAAATGTTTGCGTTACTTTATATGATTGTCATAAAAACAGTAGCAGATGTGGATGACGGGAGGGGGGTAGAGAGCTGGGCAGCATGGTCAATATCGACTTTAGTCTTTCTATCTTTTTTCAGAAGAGACGTCGTCGACTAGCTCTGATCGATCAGATGTCGGCTTCTCTCAACCAGACCCCAGCGATATTGGAAGTTGTTCTCCAAGGGCGGGTCTCAGCGACGAGGCCAGTCAAAACCAAGGTAGGTCAAAACCTAATATCTTCTGAAATGCAATATTGTTAAAATGTGTTTTACAAGAGACACATTTTCCATATTGTATTTTGAGTGTCCTGATAAAATATGTGCGGGATAGAGGGTTCAAAATTTTCATTTGTGTTTCGTATTACTTAAGGACTATCTCCGAAGAAGGCGGGTCTGGTAGGCTCAGCCATTGGCCCTCCTCTTCAACGATCGGTAGTGGACGAAAACGAAAACAAGCGAATACAGGAACAAACGGTAAGTTTCTACGTTTTTATTGCGCACACGTCTGTTCTAAGGAAAAAATTGTAATTTCACTATTTCTCTCTAATATTATTTTACCTTTCTTCAGACACCTGCAGGAAAAAGCAAGCCCGTCGTGAGGATTCTCCCATCCAAACAGTTCTCCACAGCCAGGACCCAGCAGTTTATAACCCGGGACGGCCGACAACAACACCCTCACCAACACCAGGTGAAATAAGCCAACATTTCAACGGGGCCTTAACAACGATCGACGTGCCCGTCCACCAGCAGACAACGGCGACATTGCATCATATTTCAACAACAACACTGGCCGTCTTCGCGAGGCAGTAGAGTCTGTATTCAAGGCTGCCAGCAGGTTAGACCTCCTTCTTTTAAAGTGTACGTTGACATGCATCTGCGCTTAGTCAGAGAAGACCCCGACGGTGGAGTTCAATATAGAGATATGTATATGAGAAGTCATATGCAGGTAATTAGCTATGGCGATATGGATTCATATGTACGTGAACTATCCGAATATTTTGTTAATCGGTTTGAACATGACATGTCGGACGAAGAGGGCAGTGGATTTACGTTAGATGAAATAGTTAGCGTAAAATTTTCCTTCTCTCTTATAATGCTGCACAATAGTATTGGAGAGTATGTGCCCTATCCTAAGGGTGTTCAGGAAAACACAAGATCTCAACCCTTCAGGACCCACGGACTGTGTTTTCCAAGTCCTAACAGCTTATCGCTATCTAAAGTCAAGAAATGTAGTTCCATCAGGCAGACAATGGGAGAATGCTTGCTTGGCCTCTATTAATACAGGTAACATTCCAACCCCGGTATCCTGGGAAGACCTCAGTCGGCTTGAAAGATTAAACCACATAAGTATTCGCGTTTACTGTCTAGACAACGTTGAAGACAAAAAGGTGAACTAACTCTAGTCAGAAAGGGCTCAAAGATCAAGAAGTTGTTCATTGTCTGTTGTTGGGAACAGACACCTAGCTCTTATCCAAGACTTTGACGCATACATGAACCTGTTTACCTGCCAACGTCGCGGGAAAAAAATGTTTTGCGATATCTGCCTGTGCGCCTGTGAGAACAAGGCAACGCTTGCTGAACATGTGCTAATTTGCCCAACGATGATCACAAGACTAAGATTCCCACCCGCAGGTTCTACTGTGAAATTTATTAATCATGCTAAGGCATATGAGCCATCTTATTTAGCATTCTATGACTTTGAGAGTATTCTCGTACAGCCTTCTTCGAATGTGTCTGGATGTGTAAAGAGACATCACTTTGCCATAGCGTATGCTTACATTATAGTGAATAGAAACGGAGAAACAGTACAAAGCGGATCCTATTGTGGAAGTAATGCTGTAAACCATTTTATTCATACAATGCAGTGTGCCTGGAAAAAGTTGAAATTTTCTAAAGGCTACAATAAAATCAACATGACCGATGAAGATACGACACGTCACAATGAGCAAACTCACTGTCTTCTCTGCAAACAGGGTTTTTTAAAAGGTAAAGGAGTAAAACATCATGACCATGAAAAATCAGGAAACAATTACATTGGAGCTTATTGTAATAGATGCAACCTCCAAATGAAAAATCACAAATTGCAGCTCACTCTCATTGCACATAATGCTAATTACGACATGTCGTTAATCCTGCGTGAATTAACGATACCTGACTTGAAAATCAAACTAAGACCAAAACGTTCAGTTCACAAATACCATGAAGTCATCATAAATGACTTGAGATTTATTGACTCGTATGCCTTTATGTCTGGTTCGCTCGCGGCTTTAGCGAACCAATTCATCAGTAATGGGAACGAACCCATATGCACACAACAGATGTTGAAAGATGTGCCAGCACCTGCGTTGCCATTATTGATCAAGGGAAAGCAGGTGTTTTGTTATGACTATATGGATTCGATGGAACGACTTTCTGAGACACGTCTTCCATCCCGCGAAGATTTTCAATTCGCTTCAAGAAGCAGAACTTTCCGAAAGTGATTATAAACATGCTCAGAATGTTTGGAAAGTAGCTGGGTGTCAGAGCCTGAAGGACTATTTGTTGCTTTATGTAAAAGTGGATGTTGGTCTTCTATGTGATGTCTTCCTAGAGTGGAAGGTATTTTGAACACCCAGTGGAGGTTGGATATTGTAAATTATGTTAGCCTGCCAGGATTTGCCTATGACTCCTTTCTGCTAAAAACACAGCAGGAATTAGAGGTGCTTAGTAGCCCAGACATATATCATTGCATTCAAACAAATGTGCGTGGGGCTACACAAGTGTTGTGCGTCGTTTTGTACGCGCAAATAACATCTACACGAACCCTCAGTTTAATCCAAAACATGATAGAAGCACTTTCCTTTCATATCTTGACTTCAACAGTCTTTATCCACTGTAATGCAAGAGAAGTTGCCATGTGGGGATATGAGAAAACTAGATGAGACAGAAATGCAGTCGTTTTTGAGCGGGGCTTGGTCAATCAAGCAACCGATGGCGATTTGGATATCTCATTCTGTGCGATACTGAGGCTGTCTCACGTGAAGTCGTTGAGAAAACGGATGACCTCCACTGATCATCAGAAGACACAATATCACCAACAGAGATATATCGTCAGTCACACGCGAATGGTATGAAGAAGAAAACCGTCCAGCACCGTGTAAGAACATAAAACTGATTGGAACACATGCTGCTCAGGAGAAAATGCTATTTGCTCTGCCCTCCTTAAACTACTTATTCGACTAGGCCTGGTTGTTAAAAAGTGCATGCTATTTATACGTTTAAGCAAAAGCACTTTCTTGCGGACTTCATTCAGGATAACATAGAAGCCCGCAAAAGTGCTGCTTGCCCTATCAAGAAAAATGCAATCAAGTGTATTTCAAACAGCATTTTGGTCGATTCCTGATGAACGTGGCCAAATATAGTGAAGACATAGATATTGTCACCAACCGCGAAAAGTTTTTGAAGCTGGCCCGAAGTCCTTACTTTAAACGCGTTGTACCTCTCAATGATGGTCATGTAGTTGTAACTCGCCATAAGAAATATTCACGGGTGAATCATCCAAACTACATTGGCTACTACATCCTAGAGCTGTCCAAGCTGCGACTATATGATTTCTATTACAATGTGTTGAAGGCTCATTACGGGGATCGGGCGAAACTAGTGTATTGCGACACTGATTCCTTAATAACAGAAATTGAAACTCCTGATCTATTAACAGAGTACTCGCAGGAACCCTTCAAAAGCTATATAGACACAAGTAACTTTAGCCCCTCACATTCCTTGTACAGCACAGACAACAAAGGAAAGCTTGGATTTCTCAAGTCTGAAGTGGGGAAAGAACCATCTCAGAATTTGTAGGTGTAAAACCAAATGCTACTCCATCCTCTTGGCAGACGGTGACCGGTTGAGTTCAGCTAAGGGCGTTCCAAAGTTCATAAAGAAGAAAATTGCTCATCAGCGATACAAAGACGCCCTATTCCAGAAGCAAACATTTACCTTTGACTATCAGGGATTCACAGTGCGCAATGGACGAATGAGTACAGTAAAATATCCCAAGAGAGGATATCTGTAGTTGAGGACAAAAGATACTACATTAGCACCTTGGGTCGCGATCTTACGGTCATCCCGATAATTCTATAGGGATAGAGGAGGAAGAGCAGGAGGAGGAGGTAGCCAGATCATGACACTGTCAAACGAAGAAAATTTGGAGGAAGGCGATGAAAGAGGCATAACAGAAGCGAGACTAGCCGAGGTAATGGGTGGGCAAGAGATCGGTGAAATGGGAGAACTAGAAGAAGAAACCTATGAATTGTGGGGAGAACAGGATGTGCTGGTCGAGCAATATTTTCCCTTGATAAAACGGGTAGAGGCGGATGATGACATGTTAATGCAAGCCGCGGAACAGGAAGAAATAAATCAAATGCTCTCATCATCCCCCTTGAATATATGCTAGTAGATACAGACTTTTCAGAATAAATTGTAGTTGTTTATAAGATAGGGACTGGTGTGAATGTTGTATATACTGTTTATAGTGTAAGAATTTGCCTGCTATTTTATGTTAAATATAAAATATATGTAAATATATTCTGTATATAGGACTAATGTTGGAGCCTTTGATATTATAAAATTGCACATGATGAATCTGGAATCATAATTTGACCAAATTCAATAAACATTGAGTTTGTTTGACTTGTTTATATGACCTTTATCAAAAACGGATGAAAAAACACAATAATTGTCTTAAAATTTATTCGATTTGTGGAAACATGAATAAAACGCTTTTATGTTTCGATCCGGCTCATGCATAAAGACTGCCCGCCAAATCAGGCGGGCGGCGGCAACAACGGCGGCGGTAGCGAGAGGTGCGGCGGCAAGATGCGACAGGATTGCTCAGGGCCCAGGACAGGGCAGGGCAGGGGCAGGGCAGGGGCTGCACGGGGTAGTGGCGGTGACGGGTGAGGACCTGTGAGTGGAGCCAGACCTCTGATTTAAGCATGGTATACAACCACCCCACCCCCGATAAAGGAACTGAAAATTACTTATGCTTCATGGAATGTAATACAATTCATTATTAAAAAATCAATAAGTCAATACTTACTTTTAATGAACACGTGTTAAATGTTTGATGACATACGGGCATTATAAACTTGCTGTAAGCGAATCTCATCACGTGTTCATCATTCCTCGAATATTCGGTCTTGGAAAACTCCATACATTTTTTCAAGAGTTTCTCTTACACCCAAGTGTGAAACATTGTAGGCAAAGTACATGGCATAAGCCCCGTACACATCGCTTCGCGTGCTTTGAATTCGAAATGCATTTTTATACATACTGAGCCAGGGTAATCAATATATTTGAAATGATCAGAGTATAATTTTGGATCGAGAGCATAACTATCTAGGAACACTGCCATGCCCGGTTCATAGTAGAGACAAATCCAGTGTCCCATTTCTCTTTTAGAATAACTTGGTAGCGTATTGACGATGCACACTATAGGTTTTCTATATCGAGGTATAGAGTTTACCTCGTCTGCCAATAACACGCCTAAAAACAAGGCTTGCTTTCCTATGTGCCCCCTCAATCCTCTTTCAATCTCCATGTTGTTCATCGCACAGCCGCTTCAAGCGCGCACATCACACTGCAGCCGTCTTTCAGAATTAACTGTTATTATACCCACTGTTTCGCCAAACAGTATCAACAGACGGTTCTCGTTTTCTCCCTTGCTTAGATTCAAGCTAAGTCTAAGCCCCCCATTCATTTCAACGGGCAAATTATCATTCAAGTTTTCAGCACGCAAATCAAATGTGCAAATCATTGCCCCCTTGCCGAAAATATCCTTTCCGATTAAATGGTCTTTGTGAAAACCAAGTGCATCCAAAGTACGATGGTAGAGCTCAGCATAGTCATGAGAATTTACTAGGAATATTATACATGGTTCTACCATTAACACTTAAGCTTATTTGACTTATATCGCCATGGCTCAAATGCAATGGATTTAGCGTATAGTCGCCAGAATGAGCTTCCATGCTCGTTATAATAAGCGAGAGTTTTTCCGGAATAACATTACCCCACGGTTGATCATACGTTCCTGAGGTTTGGTCTTTGGCTAGCACATAGGTTTTCAAGAGGGTTTTGGTAAATGTCGATTTCAAAAGATTCCCTGTGGCGAGAGACGCGTTCAAAGCATGAAGTGCATTAGGGTAAGAAACAGTCGCGTATAAAGCAGCTTGGCTGAATCTATATGCAGACGAATGTTATCGCCAGTTGGAGAATTTAGCAGCCATGCATTACTAGATAGTTCCATTCTGAGTCTAATCGAAATACCATCGAGCAAGTAACTGTCTAAAGAACTTATATCCAGAAGAAGCGGGGTACAGAGTTGTATACCGTGAGTCTTAACCCGCTTCATAATGGTCTTGTGTTGCGCGCTGGCATTGTCAAAGTATTCTGCTGTTACTTTGGAAATAAAACCGTTCTCTGGGATGGCAATATTAGCATTGGCTCAATTGTATTCAGTTTGTTGGGCGACAAAGTATTCAGCATTTTAACGTATGACGTGTACCCATAAAGTACATTATTGTCAACAGCTACATCTCCCAAAAACATTGCACTGATTTGAATAGGCTGTGCGCGGTATTATTTGCAAATTCAACGTGTTGAACGTCTTCGAGAGGAGTAGTATTGTCTGGCTTAGTTAAGCGTAAAGGGTGTGCAACACCAATTTCCCCAAATCAATAAAACTGCCAAGTGTTCCAGGAATGAGAAATTCTATATATCTATCGGATAATTTCATATTGAATCCGAGGTTAGTAGGTAAAACATCAGCATCATAACGGGAGGCAATCGTTGTTTCCAATAATCTCATTTTGTTAGGGCGAAACAATTCACTGACACCGGCGGCATATTGCCCCAGGGGAGAACGCGGGTTCCCGACACCAACCGCGCTGGTGATGCTCGCCATACTGCTCTTAGTTCAACAATGATTACAACTCGGTAAAGATGTCCTTTTATAACACCTTTTCCTCCCGACTCGCTTGACTTTCTTTTCCCGCTTCCTCTAGTCAATTTCATTGCAGCTTGCTTTAACGAATTAATTCCATGCTTTTTATAGAGCTTCTCAAGTTGCTTCCCTGTGAAATATCATCTAGAACGTTGTTTCCAAATGTTCGAGCTGAAGGCACAATGACATTTTCACTAGGAAAGGAAAGCTCTTTTAGCGAGTCCAGCTAAAACCGAGAATAAACCCCGCCTCTGTGATAGCTTGGTTCATAAGAAAGTGTGACTATATCATCAATACCACTCCCTCAGGTTGATATCTGTTTGCCATTCGAAAACAGGGTATGATATTCTGCTACGGAAGGAGGGATGAATGTAACCCGCATGGTGGCGGCGAGGAGACTGTCTTTTCAAATGGACAACATTCCTATTAATACAGCAAAATGTACTCAAAGATTCAAGGCGATCGAAAATGAAGTAAACATGTAACAGGGTATCCTTCTTCGAAATGCATAGGACGACCTTTTTGATCTGTGAGTTTAATAGAAATCGAATCAATTACTTTGGATTTAAGGGACTTATATATAGTTGGATGCACGCCTTTTGTTAGACCTCCAGAGAGCGAAAAGGCATCAAGAATATTTACATTTTTCCCTGCATACCTAGAGGGATTCACAAGGTCAGTGTAAATGAGAACACACTGTAAGTCTTCATTTCTCAACAGAGGGCATGACCATGTAGCGGAACAAGAACGGGGTTTTTGTTTTCATGTGTACCCAAGGAAGAAAACACAGCATAACCTAAGTTGGGGACAAAACCGAGAACCTGGGCCAGTCGCGCATCAAAGGAAACCTTAATAAATACAACTTGTGGATGATAACCATTGTAGCAGAACAAAGTTAAATGATCATTTGTGGAGCTAAATGCAAGAACCTCTCTAGAATACGCTAGTAAATGGTAGTTGTATCCATCGACCATCTCCTTTATCAATGTCGTTATTATACCGTTAACACACATCAGCAAATACCCAGTGTCATTATACAAGATATTAGCATTAATAGCCTTTGACGGTGTGCGTCTTTCAATAGCTTCTGAATCTGGCGTTGGTCTTATACCACATTCAAGGTGTATACTACACTCTGGTTCACCCGGTTTAACAATGTAATACCGACGGGAAGCAACACGTTCAGTAGACCGACTTCATATTCCACGTCCTTGTCTAATGTTAGAGTTTGTATATTATTAGTAAAGCTAGTGCTGGAATTGGGGTAAATTTCCCCATCCGCAATGCTGGTAACATATATATGATGTGACTCCATTTAGAGCAAGCAAGACACTAGCAAAAATATTATAATTATTTCATTATATAGAGGTAGACATGACGAGATGCCAATTACATATTGAAGGTAAATCATACTAAACATCATTACATTGTTATTTATTGACATATTTTACATTTAGTGATGTACATAATTATTGGGAAATTGTCTGGAGCTATAGTTATTCAGGATCCACGTCGACTACAGCACCGTCCCGTTTTCTTTTCCATTCGTCAGCCACAGCATCGTCCTCTGTATCCACCAGTTTCCTCTTCCTGTTTCGCTCTGGAGACACAGATAGAGTTAATTTTGTTTCAGGCTCATCGCAGGTCCACCATCTGTCCAGGATGACGCACGATATATTATGCAGTTGGAGTTCAGCCGCAGCCTCTTGGAGATGCGGTTGGTAGTCAACTTTCCACAACACGTAAAGAATTCCAGCGCTTGCAATATTGTAGGGAAGACGACACTTGTAATGTTGCTTTTAATCACCCATTCTACCAGTTTTGTGATGGACTCTTTAAACCAGCGGAGGCGGTTATCATAACTGTCTTCCTTTACCCCACGAATGAAATTTTGATCTCTTGACGTCTGAAGATATCCTTGGTTTATAGGGTTATTTTCCAGTTCGCGGCCAGGAGCATACTGGGTTAGGATACACGCCACATAAGGAGATTTTCACTCGGAGGATAGCGAATATGCAGACTACCGGGAATACCACGATCTTCCCAGCGACACCTGTTCAGTTGATAGATCAGGCTTCTTTCGCGGTAGAGATTACTGTGCGGGTATAATCCATGTAGGCGTCCAGTAAACCCCTCTTTTCGTAGCAGGAACTGCAGTTGAGGAAGAAACGATGATGGTCTTGTTGTTGCGGTAGATGTCATCGCCAGGAGAACCGTCTTTGTAGTTGAACACGTAGGCGTCCGACATGGTGTCCTCTGGTATACTGGTGAGTGATGAATAGTACCGCTTCAGCTGATGGCGAGGACGAGTAGCGAACCATCGTCCCATCTGCTATCTCTTATAAGTCCACTCGGGGCACCACCTTGTCCGATCGAGTGCGTCCTCGCCTCCGGCATTTCTCTCTCCATGACGTCGCCGCCACCTCTGTATAAGTCGCGCGTCCAACGCGGTTCAGTATCTACAACGTCCATGATTCTGTTTCTTTCTTGAATCACAATGTAGGACTGCACTAGCACATTGGAAAAGCGGATTTAATATGGGTCCCATCTGTAAGTTGCCAACGATGGTTGTTTGGTGAAACCAGATCCCTGAATCTTTTGCACGCGCGTATTTTTATTTCGCTAGGTAATACACCCGTGGCGTCAATGATGTGTTTATATCAGCAATGTCAGCAATCGTTGGTTTTGACTTGCATTAGAGAGTAAATTCAACATGTACAGGATATTGGAGGATCGAACAGAAGACAATAGGTTGCCTCCGCTATCCCATTTTACGATGGGATTGTCTTTTATTCGTTCTAGCATCATATTGACGTATGGCACGTCGATACTTTTAACATACAGAGGTATTAAATTACTTATTTCAGGATTGGAGGATATCTTGTTCTCCCTAATCCCTGTGACTCTAAGTTCCACGGGTGGTAGTTTTGTGGTTTTGTATACACCAGATCGCGATATTTTCTTTTTTTTGTAGCTTTTCTTTCTTACAGAGCGAGACGACGGGTTCAATCTTGTAGGAGTGCTTGGTCTTGCACCATGGGAGGACACGACAGGACCGCTGCTGCTTGCTGGCACATGTTCAGAGACCGGCATATGATCGGGATGGGTCGACTGCGGGTTGAAACACGATTGGCCGTTGACCCCGGACTCGTGGAGTTGGCGCATTTGCTTAATACCCGTTAAAACACGCTCAGCGGTAGACTCAGGAACAAGATAATACGTGCGCATTATCCAAATAATTTTCCGATCAAGGAAGCGGCAATAGGTAGTATAGCAGCTAATATATTACCGCCCCGTCTCGATGTCAATATAAGTCTTTTCTTATGGAGGAGTTTTCTTTCTAGCTATGGCACGTATGTCTTCCCGATAGTTACGTAATTTCTTGATAACTTTGCTATTGAGGGTGAGGTGCTTCTTTAACAAATTGGAAAATATTTCAGATATACAGTTCAATTGTTCTCGAGCTGCTTGCTTAATAGCACGGTTTCTATCTTTTACTTTTAATTTCTTCAAAAGTAAGACAAAGTTTTTGTGTGCACTGAGTGGTGTCTTTACGCATTTTCTACAATATCATTAGCGTCAATCCAGCTGTTGAATGAAGTAGGGTATCCCAACCACGATACAAAATACTGCTTTTTTCCTTTATTTTTTCGTGAACGCAGTATTTTAATATCGTATGTCTCAGGCAGAGCGCTTAAGACGAGCTCTGGCGCGTAGAATATCCCCTGTATTGGTTCTCCAGACAAATCTTCTAAGAGATAAGTTCTTGGGCGATTCTTGTGTTTAATTGATTTTATGCGAAAGAGCTCGTGAGTATTTTGCTGCGTGTATCCTTTATGGAATACAGAGGAACGAGCACTTCCAACAAGGCGAACTATTTCCCCAACTGCCAGTCGAAGTGATGGAAGACGCTGGTTGCTTCGGGTTTGTATACATTGCGTGGAATTGCCGTTTGATTGCAGATGGGTCTTTTAAGTTATGAATATCAATGGGAGTTTGTTTGTTCTTCAGTCCAGAATGGGGCGAGCGGTTGTAGGCACTGACCATGTTTTGCAGCTGATCAATATATCTTGAAGAATTTTGAGACGTGATGAACTTGTAGATGCGTGCTTTCAGTGTACGAATGGCCCGCTCTGCCAAGGCTGCTTTGATCTCACTTGAGTACACACTGTACAGCTTAATACCCCAGGAACATCAATGGTTTCTTACTTTTCGATTCCAGAATTCTGTGCCCAAGTCGGTGTTTAATCTTCGTAAGCCTTCAGAATCTTTATTTTCCACCACTTGTTTAAAGGCCACGAGCATAGTATTTGCGTCTTTATTCCGACACGGGACAACTTGCATATACCTAGAAAACACGTCTATGCATACTAACAAGTAGCCTATGTTATTATTTTCCTTTCTTATATGTCTCACGTCTGCTAAATCGGCAGCCATGATTACTTTGGGTTTTGAGGCTATTATCTTTTGCCGGGGAAAATTTTAGGTCTGTAGCTTATGCAATGTATATGTTTTATTGCTTCTCAAAAAGTTGAATACGTCATCACGTGTTATTGCCGGATTTATACTTTTTGCTTTCTCCCATAATTTCGCCTGAGAGCTTAAACCATAGGGTTCGTTATGTTGGGAGTATAGTGTGTGTAAGAGTTCCTTCTTCCTGGAGTTCACCATTGGAATACGCGTTCACCTGGGGGTTCTCCAACAATGTTTGAGCGAAACTGTAGGGACTCAGGAGTATTTATACCCAAATCAACAAGAAGATATCCATAAGGACGTGAATATACAGCATATTTATATATATCTACAAACTGGTTTGCCTTCTCTTTCCCGAATATTTGTCTGCCCAGAGTGTGAATTTGAGATAAATCGCGCTGTCTTAACAAGAGGAAATGAGAACAGTTCAGGCTAATATTCCTTGCATGCTTTCCACCCATATATAGATTTTGAGTGATAAATATGCATGAAATATTGTTGTGCCGTCCGCGAGTAAAAGCATCAACCACAATTTTGTTCCTTACAGCATCAATGAAAATATCGTCAAGTACATACAATGTCCTCTCCGATCAAACGTATCCTCGTTGGCAATTGGATCAATTATTTCAGACGACACTATAACTTTAGGTCCTATTTCTTTATTTCTTTGAAGAGGATGAGACGTTAAGCCACATATGACAATTTTTTTGAACTTTTCATGATACTTCAGAATAAGCTGCTGTACAAGTTCCGATTTTCCAGAGTTGCTATATCCTGCAACTATTATGCGCGCAGGATATTGGAAAATATCGAGAAGGTTCTCTGAATATGTCTCAGTCATAGCGGAAACTCTATTAATGATGGTAATTATTAAAGTATGATGCTTATATAGCACAGAATATGTGTGTGTGTGTGTGTGTGTGTATATACAACAAGAACAACAACAACAACAACAATAGCAATTACCCTCACTTTGTGTATTCCCCCACTTCCGTCACCCCCCCTCGCTGACCGCCCTCTGACCGTCCTACCCCCACTCCCGTCACCCCCATGACCACCCTTTCTTCCGTCACCTCCCCCCCGCGCTGCCCGACCTACGCCCGCTCCCGTCACCCCCCCGCTTCCGTAAGCTAGCCCGAGGGGTTGGGGGGGGTGTTAGGGCATGTGAAATAGTGAAAACAAATTTTTTTTTTTGGGGGGGGGGGGGTGAAAAGGTAAAATAGATGTGGGTAGGGGGGTCTAGATACCCCTCTTCCGTAACCCCCCAAATTACCCCACTCCCGTAACCCCCACTCACCCCCCAACCCCACTTCCAGTCCCCCATAAATTACCCCCACTCCCTTAACCCCCAACCCCCACTTCCAGTCCCCCCCGCTGAGGCAACCCCCACTTCCGTACATTTGTTACTACTTGTCTGGTATGAAGGCAGGACTGTAAAAAGTATAGGTTGATTTCACGATTTTTTTTCTTTTATATGTATTGGTGTCGGTAAATGCAGAGGAATAATGAAGAATACACACACACACACACACACACACACACACACACACACACACACACACTTACCACCAACACTACCAACAACAACACCTGAATTCTCACAGCAGCCACACCATCACCTCCATCTGCAGCATACACCCTTACCGCCACCACCACCACCACCACGACTACCACTTCATAACAACCACCATCATCACCACCACCTTCACTACCCTTCCCACCACTTCCACCATTAAGACATCACCATCGCCATCACTGTAATAAGTATCGCCATCACCACCACTGCCATTACTATCACCACCACCACCACAACAACAACAACACTAGCATCTACCACAGCCACCACCAGCAGTATTCCCACCAGTACAATCTTGAGACTTGTGTGGCGTCAGCTGTTCGGGTAGTGGGATTGGAATCTTTGAGATTTGACTTGACCCAACTGACTGACTAAGTGAATGAGCTGTTGTTAGACATGGTCGCTAAAATTCACTTGTAAAGGTGAATTGACATCTTGCGTAATGGGGATCCTATGAAGGATGATAAAGAACACTGAAGTGGCCGTGTAGCAACTCAACAATTGGTCCGTGAGACGTCATCAGCCGCACAGCGAGTAAGCGTTACCTCTGACAATATTGGCGCGTCCATCACTGCCGGTGCGTTCATAACTTTCGTGGGGAAATGGATGGAAGAGAGAAAGATAAAAGAGAATGTGGGGAACGGAGGAAATCATGACGACGTCTGCAGTGCCCCGAGGCGACAGCACGTGCATCGATCCCGCCGTAAGCTGTTTGGAATGGGACGATGTCCGCGTGGCCAGCTCATGGGGCCTTCGGAGATAAATTAGAGATCAAAGCTGCAACGCGCCTCTCACAGTATGACATAAGTTGATGACGATGATGACGAGGTACTGACTACGTGAACTGAGGGGTGTTCTGGTGACAGGAGGAAGACTGGTAAGCTGTCTGATTGGCTTGAGGATCGGGTGCTTGTGGTGGGTGGGTGGAGGATGCAGGCAGTTCAGGTTGGCTTGAGTGATTAGATGAGTGGGGTTAAGAGGTCCTGGCTGACCCGGTGGTCACACTGGCTGATTCAATGGCCGGCTGGTTGGCTCGCTGGCTGACTGATTTGAGTGGAGTAGTGTGTGGAGAAGGGAGCGGGTAAGTTTCTGGGATGTGGGCCAGCTAATTGCCTGGTGCACCGCTGGGAAAGTTAGCAGACCATGTTGATGAGGAGCTTATTGACGTGACTTGATTTGCTAAATGGCTGACTGGCATTGTTAAACGGACTGGCTAAGTGGGTTGTTGGTGTCTGAGAAGTTTCTTTGGTTGATTAGCGGGTGATTGGTTAGCTGAGTGTATGGTTTGGTAGACTGATTGACCAGTAAACGAGAACTTGACGAAATGCAGGGATGGCATGGGGTTAGCGGTGACTGGTTAGCTGACTGCATGATTGTCTAGACGGCTCATTGGCTGACTCAAGAAAGGGACATATACCAAATAGATGTATGGATGGGTGAGTAACTTAGCTGAATGACTTAATAGACTGGCTGTGATGAGTGACATATGACTGACCAGCTAAAAGTAATGTACTCATAATTATCCGTTTTTGAAAATAAATCATCATGTATTTTTAATTTCTCCATCTTTCTCTCCTCCAATCCAGTCATTATTCGGTTCGTGGAAGCTCTCTCTCTCTCTCTCTCTCTCTCTCTCTCTCTCTCTCTCTCTCTCTCTCTCTCTCTCTCTCTCTCTCTCTCTCTCTCTCTCTCTCTCTCTCTCTCTCTCTCTCTCTCTCTCTCTCTCTCTCTCTCTCTCTCTCTCTCTCTCTCTCTCTCTCTCTCTCTCATAACACCTTCATCGACAGCCTGATTATTTCACAAAAAAAACTCTTACGTGTTATGTTCTTTAAAGATCGGTATGCTCATACAAACTGTATTTTTAGAGATTTTAGGTTGTTAAAGCTTCCCGATATTATATACCTTCAAACTAACTTATTTGTACACAAAGCTCTTTACTCTTTCCCTGTATACCCTGGCTTCACTGTGATGCCCCACTCTGTGACCCGTAGAACTCATCAATTGCGTCTACCGTTATGCAGGACCACACACGCCCAGCAGAGTGTTCTGTCACGGGGATCAAAAAGCTGGAATAACTTGCCTCAGCCCCTTCTAAATAATGATAATCTAGTCTCATTTAAAAGAAATTTATTTTTATTGTTACATGGTAATTATACTTAATATTTTTCAGTGAAATATATACCTTAACTACCTCACATTAAGGCATGTTAAAGAGTGCTTGCTATGCTTTCCCCCTTTCCTTCTCCTTCCCCCGTTCCCTCCCTTCTACTGCTACTACCACTGCTACTACTACTACTACTACTACTACTACTACTACCACTACTACTACTACTATTAGAATATGTAATAGTAATGTTCAGGATCAGTATCACTATTATAATTTTATTATTATTATTATTATTATTATTATTATTATTATTATTATTATTATTATTATTATTATTATTATTATGCGTTACTACTGTCACTATTATCATGTTTATCATTATTATCATGTCTATCATTATTATCATGTCTATCATTAATATCATGTCTGTCATTATTATTATTTTTTTTTTATTATTTTTTTATTATTTTTTTTTTATTGTCATTATCATTATTATTAGTAATATTGTTATGTAACTATTATTACTGTTAGTAGTATTTTTGTTGCTATTGTTATTATTATTATTATTATTATTATGCGTTACTACTGTCACTATTATCATGTCTATCATTATTATCATGTCTCATTATTATCATGTCTGTCATTATTATTATTTTATTATTATTTTTATTGTCATTATCATCTTTTTTTCATTATAATAAATATTAGTAATATTGTTATGAAACTATTATTACTGTTAATAGTATTATTGTTGCTATTGTTATTATTATCAGTAGTATTAGTATTATCACTTTGTTCTATTAATCAGGAACAAAAGCCTATTTTCATTAATTTTGTATTGGGGTGCACATGTATATAGTGTGCATTCTGAGTTAGCCATACTTAATTTTTTTGCAATCTTTAAAATATTTTAGAGAGACCTTGTCGCACCTGTTATGCTCACTTATATATATATATATATATATATATATATATATATATATATATATATATATATATATATATATATATATATATATATATATATTTATATATATATATATATATAACATGTAGTCCATAAGAGAGCTACGGCTCAATGGACTAGTGGCTTTTAAAGACAATGTGTAAAATAATCTATGTAACTACCTTGAGGCCAATAAATCAATCAATCAATCAATCTCTCTCTCTCTCTCTCTCTCTCTCTCTCTCTCTCTCTCTCTCTCTCTCTCTCTCTCTCTCTCTCTCTCTCTCTCTCTCTCTCTCTCTCTCTCTCTCTCTTTTTATTAACGTTATTTTTCATTCGGAGTATTTTTGCTTGGTGCGACCCTTCCGTGCATGGTTTATCCTTGACGGTAATTGACTTTCATCACGGTTATTACATTAGAATTTCAAATCTTTTGTTTTTCATTTATTATTTTTAACACCAGTTTTATTTCCCCTACTTTTCATTCATTACTTTTTCCCGGCTTTCCTATCATTTCTACTTAATAACTTCCCGCAACTCTAATGTCTCTTCCCTCAGTATTGTAAGCCGGAAGCTGTCGTCTTTCTCATTCTCTACGCGGAAGGCCTCTTTTAACCATTAAAGTCACGGCAATCGTTCCTTCATTAATGTTTCATCTCCCTTCCCTCCCCGCCGCTGCTTTCCGCAATTAATCACCTGTGACGCTCCCCACTCACTTTCCAGGACGCTCATGCGCTCCGCATCTCTGCTTCAAAATGCAAATTTCTAGGAAGTCGCTTAACTTCTTTTATGAAACTGACTTATTTTCCTTCATTAATTTTCTAACGCCATCTGAGTCCTTTTTCGTGGGTCAGTCTCAGAGAAGGAGATAAAATTGATGGGTGCTAAGTTTACAGGCACAGGAAGCACGTGAGAGAGAGAGAGAGAGAGAGAGAGAGAGAGAGAGAGAGAGAGAGAGAGAGAGGAGGTCTGCCCTGAGGCAGCACCGGGAGAGGACGTGTGCCCCAGGCGCGCTCCGGGGTGCCCGGGCCAGGCCAGTGCCACACCACCCACCCGGCCCAGACGATGAACCGACCCAATAAAGTCGCCCGTACACTACCCTCTTACCCAGTACACTGCCCAGCGCACTATAATCTCTTGATTGCTTCCGCCACTACCCGTACTGTGAGGTGAACAGCCCTTGTGGTCTTCAAAACCTTCACTCACCGTATTGGGGGCACACTATATCCGGCCCTGTTTCTCGCCGGCTTAGGACTGTGTAGGAGGCTACCTATGCCTAGTTAGGCTCATCACGCCCCACCATGGCCACCCTCCACAGGGTGAAGGTGAAATATAAACTCAATGATGGAGCAGAAAAAACAGCCATAGAGAGAAAACTCCTTGAATGCCTAGCCAACCAGAACATCTTGGTGGCAGACATAAAGGAGAGCTATGGGGGCTACTCCTTGTACGTGGCAGATGACAAGTCATTTGACCACATATATCTGGACACAACAGCCAAAGTCCTCGGCGATGCAGGCTTCACCCTATACACCCCCCCAGAGGTCAAATGCCGCAAGTGCATTATCATCAAGAATGTACAGGGCTTGGCGGACCATGATGTGCTTCATATCAAACAAGATATTGAACGCATACAGAGCTGGGCAACCGTCACAGAGGTCATTCGCTTCCCGAAAGGCCACACGTATAAAGTCATGTTCAGAACACAAGACATGGCTGCCACGGCATGCAGGCAGGGACTGAAGGTCCTAAATCTAAGCCTTACGCCAGCCCAGTTGGAGGTGGAACAATTTATTCCACTCACCGTGTGCTTCAGATGCTACCAGATTGAAGGACACACAACAAAAAGTGCACAAAGCCACAAGACTACAAGGTGTGCTCAATCTGCGCAGAGACAGACCACACGTGGCAAGAATGCAACGCAGGGGAGCAGAAATGTGTCCTGTGCTCAGGCCAGCACTCTTGCATGGCCATGAAATGCCCGAAAAGAAAACAGGCACTAAAAGACAAACGTGCCAGGGTAAATGCCAGCAAGCTAAAACCTAACCAATTGTATTCTTATGTAGCCAACAACAATCAGACTTACCCACAACCCGGCTCATTAGAAAACCAATTGAAGGTTGCAGCTATTACGGCTACTGCCCTATCTCAAGAGCAAAGAACGCCAGGCACATACCAGGCTGTCATAAGGACACTGAGCATTGAAAATGGCCTCCCATTACCGGCTAACACGAAATCAGCAAACACAGCCTTGGCTGAACTCGCTCAGACCCTTCAGGCCTTAGTCCCAAGTCTATCAACAACGGCCATTCAGACCCGCCCCCCACCCACAGCGGCAGGCTCGGCCCAGGCTGTCACCCCAACCCAAACAAACGATGAATCACCTCGTGAAGAGGCACCAGGGTCACAACTGGGGCAGAGGAGCGACGGCCCGACCCTTCCATCCCCCCCATCGCCCCCACTCCCTCAACCCTCGCGGTCGGTCCCCTCGACCACACAACCATGCCCACCACATCAGGACCAACACAAAGGTGCCAACAGAGCAAGCACTCGCTCCGGACTGAGGAGCGAGGCAAAAGGAGCAACAAAAACTGACCCCTAATACAACCATGTCATTCACACAACCTACCAATCAACTAAAAATACTACAGCACAATGTCCACCATTGGCACACCAAACGCATCAATCTAATAAACACGTACACACATGAGAACCCAGATGTAATCCTCATAAATAGCCATGGCCTCCCCAACACCCAGGCTCTAAAGATACCGGGTTATTCATGTTATCAGCGGAACAGAACAGGTGAACAACACGCTGGAGTGGCAATAGCAGTCAAAACAGGAACCCAGCACAAAATATATGACGACTTCCACTACTCCGACACCCTTTCTGTTAAATTAATGACTACCCTCTGGCCCATTAATATTGCCACTACTTACATCCCCCCACGAGAGGGCTGCATCATGTTTCCTGACTTCTATAAGCTGCTACGCATACCTGAACCCATGTACTTCCTAGGCGACTTAAACGCACGCCACACCAGCCTTGGCCATTCCAACACAAATACAACTGGACGAAACATTATGAAAATCATCACCACCTTCGGAGCCCAGCACATAGGTCCAAATTTCCCCACGTTTATAGGCCACTCAGCCCTCACCACGCCTGACGTGATTCTAACGAATGGGAAAACATACCACAACACCCACGCCAGCCAGGGGCCACTAACGAGCAGCGACCACCTCCCAATACTGTTCACCATCTCAACCACTCCCGTTGTCGTGCCCTGCCCACAGCGGATGAACACAAAAAAGGCGAATTGGGAGCAATATAAGAACATTATTGACTCAGAACTACCTGACCTACATCTAGAGGGGAAAAACACAGATGACATAGAAACCGCTGTCAACACCTGGTATACCGCTGTCAAAACTGCCCAAGCACAAGCAATACCCCTCACAAGGCACAAAACACTATCATACCCCCACCGCAACCAAGAGATTACGGACGCACAGCTACGTTTTACCAACATCCTCCGATACGCCGGGAGGCACGGCTGGACGCATGATCTTTATCAACAAAGTAGAGTTCTCCAACGAACGCTACAAGATACGTGCAAAACAGCATACAACAGGCACTGGGAAAACACAATAAAAGGCCTCGCCGAGAAATATAAGGACCTAAAAGCCTGCAGGGCAACACACACCACCGCCCCATACACCTAGAAAAGGGAGGAGTCAAAATACAGGATGACGAGGGTATTGCCCAAGAGTTCAGTGAAACCTGGAAGTCAGTGTTCACAATAAGACCTGAAGACAACGCTCATTATGACCAAGACAATGAACGGGAAGTAAAGGCATGGCTCCAACAGGACCCAACAAGAACCAGGCCACACCATACGATTGATCTGCAACGCCTAACACAGGCCCATCTGTTGACTATGGAAATAGGCACAGCCGAGCTCCGGTCAGCTATAAACAAAACGAAAAACACGTCGCCCGGAGAGAGCAAAATAGATAAACAACAAATCAGCATGTTACCCCCGAAGGGCGTACCTACTCACCATATATAATGCGATGTTAACAACAGGTTACTTCCCTCAACGATTCAAAGTCGCCACTCTCACCATGATACCTAAACCAGGCAAACCATCCACGGATCCCAAGAACTACAGACCAATCTCACTCCTAGAAGTCCCTGGAAAAATCTTTGAAAGAATAATCAACTTACGACTCAGATGTCACCTAGAGGAAAACAACCTTTATAACCCGTCCCAGTATGGCTTCAGGGCAGGGAGGAGCACTACGTCAGCGATCTCCATCGCCAGCGAAAAGGTAGCACTCACTAAAGGACAAGGACTAAACTGCACTATTATCCAACGCGACATCAGCAAGGCGTTTGATAAAGTCTGGCTACAGGGCCTGCAATACAAAATACTTCAACTCGGACTGCCAGAGCTAACGGAAAAACTGTTATGTAGCTTCCTTGATCAGCGCTCAGCTTCCATTCGAGTTAAGTCAGCAATATCCTCCCCGTTCCCCCTGCACAGCGGCGTGCCACAGGGCAGCGTGTTATCACCAACGCTCTTCATCACCTACACCTCTGACATGCCCCGGTCTGATAACAGAAGCTGTATGGATATATATTATGCTGACGACGCGACACAAATAGTGACCTCCAACGGTACCCTAGACCACCATGACGCCCTGGTCGTGCGGGAGGCGAACAGACTCAACACATTTGAAAAAAAATGGAAGATCAAGACAAACATAGACAAGTTCGCTGTGGTCGCACTCGGCAGGAAAAAATTAAATGACATACAAATACAAGGCAACACCATCTCCCACCAAAAACAATGCCAGATATTAGGCCACACAGTGACATCCACCGGCCTGATCGTTAAACACGTCAACGACAAAACCATGAAAGTTAAAACAGCCCTCACATCACTAAACAGATTCTGGCACTTCACAGAGCGGCTCAAACTGTATCTAGTAAAGACTAAGATACTTCCTATACTAGACTACTCACCCACCCCGACACACATGGCTTCCCACACCAAGATGTTACAGCTTCAGAGGCTGCAGAACAAAGCGCTGAGATTTGCCACCGGACAGAAATACCCGTACACGGAAAACACAGCGGCACAACACCGCAGACTCGGAGTACAACTAGTCAGCACAAGGCTACGGGAGGCGGCCGGAAAGATATGGGAGAAGCTAGACCAGCAAGACGACGTGAACTACACCCACGTCAAGGAGCTTGACGGCAGCACGAACTTGGTCCACCCCTGGTTTCCGCGCAGCTTGAAGTCACTACGAGAACAACCGCCCACACATCACTTCACACAAGTGACGCCATAGCTTAGCTTAGCTCTCTACACACAAACAATCCACACACCCAAACCCCCAGCACGCCGGGGGTATACAAATAAGGTGCCCGATAAACAATAGCTACACCAGAACAACTAACGAACCTACACCATACAACTGTACACTCCTACTGTCTTTCCTATTCCCCACCTGTACCTCACTACTAACCCACTTCCTCTTCGTACTATACCCTTGATTAAAAAAAAAAAAAAAAAAAAAAAAGAGAGAGAGAGAGAGAGATTTACATAGATTTACATAGAAAATCAGACCACACAGACCCCATGGTCCAGACTAGGTGGTCTGTCCTTAAATCTAAGTGAATCTACACTAATGAGATGGCTCCAAAACGTTTCTTTTCTACTCTAGTTAATATTAAGTTCAAGGGAGTGACGGTCGAGCTTGTTTTTAAAGGAGTCAATCGTGTTACACTGGACCACTGACGGTGGGAGCTTATTCCATTCTCGCACTACAACGTTGGTGAATAAACATTTGGTGCAGTCTGAATTTACTTGTCTACATTTGAGTTTTATGCCATTGTTCCTCGTTCGCAAAGTGTCATCGATCATAAACAATTTTGTTCTGTCTACATTGGTGAAACCATTAAGTATATTAAAACATTCGATCAGTTTTCCTCGGAGGCGACGTTTCTTAAGAGAGAACATATTAAGGGTGGAAAGCCTTTCTTCGTAGGATTTGTTGCGCAAGGAGGGGATAATTTTTGTTGCCAGAGAGAGAGAGAGAGAGAGAGAGAGAGAGAGAGAGAGACGGTGTTTCGCCTCAGATCCTCAAACACTGTGCCGCCCAGTTGGCAGAACCCATCACACTCATTTTCCAATGCTGCATCAGCACTAGTACGTGGCCTTCTCTCTGGAAAGTTGCGAGAGTTGCAGCCATTCACAAGAAAGGAAGCAAGACTGTTCCGAAGAATTACAGGCCGATCTTTCTTTTGTCTGTACTTGGCAAGATATTAGAAGCAATCATTGCCAAAAGGATGACCTCCTTCTTCACCACACACCACATTCTTAATAATCGGCAGTTTGGTTTTCGTCGCAACAGGTCAGCTAATGACCTTCTCCTCCTTATGTCTACTTCATGGCATCAGTTCCTAGATAGAGGACGTGATGTATTTGTCATTGCCCTGGACATAGCCGGAGCATTTGACAGAGTGTGGCACTGTGGTCTGATCGCCAAACTCCGAAGCATGGGTGTGAACGGCGGACTCCTCCACCTCCTTCACGACTACCTGCGGCACAGAACCCTCAGTGTGGTGGTGAATGGACAGTCCTCGGCAGAGCACCCTGTTGGAGCTGGTGTTCCTCAAGGTAGTGTCCTTGGGCCCCTTCTTTGGAACGTTTTCCTTAACGACCTACTCCAGCTCATCCCTGAAGCCACTGCATAAGCGGACGACTGTACACTAACTTTCCCCTGCGACACTACTGACCACCACACTACAGTCACCCTAATCAACCAAGTGATGGAGATAATTACTGTATGGGGACAACGGTGGCAGGTGGATCTTGCCCAGGACAAGACCCAAGTCATGTTGATCTCCCGGCGGCACCATTCGCTGGACAGCCCTATCCCATCCATCCTTCTAAATGGGAAGATCCTACCTCTGAAGCCATTGATTCATATTCTTGGTGTTGAAATCAACAGCACCCTTTCCTTCACCAACCATGTCCAGAAAACAGCTGCCAAGGCTGCCAGCAGATTGAGCTGCGTCAGGCGCGTATTCCACCTCCTGGACGCTAGAGGGGTAATCAACCTGTACAACGCCCAGGTCCGTTCTGTCATGGAGTACGCTCCCTTGACGTGGTCGGCCTGCCCCCCGTCGTACCTTAGTCTCCTAGACAAGGTTCAGAACCGTGCCCAGCGGATCATCACGGCAAAAGTATCTCCTGGACAGCTGCTGACCCCTCTGCAGCCCTTACAGCACAGGCGGGACGTGGGCGGTTTCTGCTCAATATATAAGATCCAAAAGCAGGACACCCCGCACCTTGCTTTACTCCGGCAGCCGTGGGCGACGCCTCATCCTCACTCCACCAGGGACGCTCACACGAGAAGTGCACAGCTGGCTGTTCCCTTCGCCAGGACTGAGACCTTTCTCCGCTCCTTCCTGCCACGATACACAAGACTGTGGAACTCTATGGTGCGACAAACTGACATTGACCAGGCTAATTCTATTCAGACTTTTAAGTGTGCAGTGAATACTTGGCTAAGGTGACATGACACTTAAATGTGTGACACGTCCTGTAATCTTCATCATATTGTATTTTTAATCTTTTAATTTTAATCTTCTAGTCTTTTAATCTTTTAATTTTAATCTTTTAGTCTTTTAATCTTTTTATTTTAATCTTTTAGTCTTTTAATCTTTTAATTTTAATCTTCTAGTCTTTTAATCTTTTAATTTTAATCTTTTAGTCTTTTAATCTTTTTATTTTAATCTTTTAGTCTTTTAATCCTTTAATCTTTTAATCTTAATCTTACTGTATATTTATCCTGCCAAAGATAGTCTGCAGCTCCTCACTGTAGCTTTTGGCAGTTGTATGTTTCTGTATTAGGGATTTGTTTGTATCTAGTAAATAAATAAAAAGAGAGAGAGAGAGAGAGAGAGAGAGAGAGAGAGAGAGAGAGAGAGAGAGAGAGAGAGAGAGAGAGACCATGTCCTTTACACACAGCGAGAAGAACACATCAGAGAGTGCCGTTACAAAGGCTATACTCCCGACCTACAACTGAACTGACTGAACTGGAAGAAGACCTAAGGTGAAAGATCGTTTAGCTTTAATAGTGTGAGATAAATATAAATTTAAAACCTCTTTGAATACGCAAAGGAAATATAATCCAGCACAAACAAGCGACGCCTGGAACCCGCCGCCACGCCATGTCTCGGCTCCGCTTTGGAAAAGGGGAGGATTTTTATTTTCGAGGTGTAAATGCCTTTTTTTTTTATTTACTCCTTCCTCTAATGTTTTACTGTGACTATATATTTTTTGTGTGTGTGTATTTCTGTCTACGTACAAAGCTTGAGTATTTTTTATGCATTCCAGAGTATATCTTATGTTATTTTGTGCTTTTATTTCATTTCAATTACTATTTTTAAGCCTCTACATTTACGAACGCATCACTTTTTTTTCTACTTGCATTTTTTTTTAAATATACACATTTGAGTACAGCCACAGAAAACATGTTGTCTTGTTGCTTGTTACTTTTCCTTTTGTTTTATAGTTCGGTTACAAAGTTTATTTTTTAGCCATTTATTATTGTTATCATATTTTCTATTTCCATCTCTTATACGACAACTTTCTCTTTAAGCCTTTTTATACTATCTTTATTCTCTTTCCGCTTTCTTGTAGTTCACGGCACGGTCTTGTCCGCACGGTAGTGACGGAAGTAAGTTTTTAACCATCTACTATTGTTATCTCACTCTATTTCTATCTCTTATACCCCAATATTTTCTTTAGGCCTTTATATAGTTTCTTCATTCTCTTTCCGCCTTCTTGTAGTTCAGGGCAAGATCTTCTCCGCATGGGAGTGACGTCAGTAGCAAACGAACTGCGGGAGGTGTGACAATACGGACAGAAACAAGCGGTCATTAGCACCCACCAAATGGCTCTCATAAAATACCTCGCAGTTATATTCAATGGATAAGCGACCAACGATGTTTATGATTTGTTCGTGCTTTGTAATTCATCTGGCGCCATAAAATATTTGCCTCGTCGATCACAGGATCAGTGTTTGCCAGCCCCGCGCTTATATGTTTTATAAGTGAATTCTTTCCATTATTTGGCTCTCGCGTTTCCCTGTTTTGATGGCTGTGTATAGACACGAGACCCGATCCACACATTTTTTTTTTTTTTTTTGCTTCTCCCTTAACGTTATTTTGTGTATCTTTTTTTTCCCTGTATTTTTTTTCCTTTTGCTCCTCGTAAGTCTATGTTTTCACCATTCCTTACATATCTTACTCCTGTTTCTTGCAATGAGTATATTTTTTTTTCGTTTCTTGTAACTTCTCCTTTAAGGGTTGGCTAAATTTATCATCACAGTTATCTTTGTTTCTTGCTATATATTACTGGTTTTCCCGCTCTTGTTTGTTTCCATTCCATTTCGTTTTATCCTCGTTTTGTTCAAATCTATTTCGCTTCGCAATTCCGTCTAGAATCCTCTCCTTAGTTCACATCCTCCCGCCCCCTGAACCTATTCCCTTTTTCCCTTCCTACCGCCCACCCTTTCCACATCACCAGCACCTGCACCGCCGTCACCTGGGGGCTACTCTTACATAGTTTGAGTTTCCCTGTCCCAGCTGGGTTGTACTGAGTGTGTAGAACATTGGTTACCGTGCCTGAGTGTACCGACCCACCCGAAGCCCCAACGTTGATATGATTTGCCATCTGACACCACGTACTCAAGGTCTGTGTCCGGTTTCCCATTTCAAAGGGACGTGGGTGTATTCTTATTTCCCCATCTTTACCATCATCGTTGCCATCATTAGCTACATGTGACTGCTAAAAGAGGCGATGAGGTTGATGTAGAACTCACTGCCCTTCCTCGCGACAAAGGATGTGTGTTGTTGTTTTCTGTGGATGTATACTTATCCTCACATTCAACATCATCATTATTATTGTCTTTATTATTACATACGTCGACTTTTTCACTTATACAAGGAGCACAAGACGAACGACATGGTTTTCATTCGTTTTTATCTCATCCCTGTGTATTTCGAGCGTTTTATTTTAATTTTCTTTCAAAACATCCAGTCTGATTCCTTTGATCTTATACAATTACAAACGTTATCTGTCTGAACATATATATGATCTCCCTCTACTCAAGACTACCGCCTGGACCCAGAACCTCAGCCGGACCGCGATGTCGTTAATAGGCAAACCTCGCCTCGTACCCTCTTAAAGATGCTGCCTCGATGCTCCGTCCACGTTCCGAGTGTTTCCTGTGGCCGGCTAACACAGCAATTAAATATCAGACTTTTGCCGGTGGGGAAAGGAAAGCACACACACACACACACACACACACACACACACACACACGCTCAATCGGTAGAGCGCTGCGCTGCGAGACTTAACAGCCAAACAGGCGGCGGTTCGAGCCCCGCTCAGGTAAGATTCTTTCGGTTGACTAGGAGTGGTTACTGTCCCCCCTTGAGCAAGTGGGATGGGATGTGTGGTGTGTGAGGTCCTGGCAGTACCCAGAGATCGACGAAATGAGCACTTGCTCTCGTCGGGAGGGTACCTGCTGGCGAAGGCGAGTCCAACTCGTGATCAGGCCGTGGTGAATTACACACACACACACACACACACACACACACACACACACACACACAATCTTGCTCTCGCTCTCATTTCATAGTCATTTGCTCTTTTTTTTTCCTTTCCATACTCCTCTTACTAATCTTGTCCTTATTTTTATCAGACTTTACACATCTTTTCCCCATTTTATTCTTCATTTTCATCCCTCTGTAATTTTCCCTTTCACATTTTTCATCTTTTTATTTCTCTTTCACACGACAAAGGTTCTTCCGCGCAACCTCAATCCCTCTTTTATTTTATATAACTTGCCCCTTAATTCATCGTCACCTATACTTTTTCCTTCCTCATTTGATGTCTTCGTCCTTGAGAAGAATAGAAAAATTATGATGGGTAGATAGGAACACGTTAGAGAGGGGAAAGTGGTGAATGCATCGTCTGGGGAGGGAAATAATAAGTGATTTCGAGTTCCATTGTAATTACGACACCCAACATTACCACCTTGATCCTTCCCACTGTCACATCACCGCTTCCCTGAGAAGTCCTAATCAGATACCGGTGTCCGATATTACACCTCCCTCGGGTCCTACTCAAGACTTGCATTTTTTATTCTAGTTTTATTTCATTGTTGTCGTACGTTTGTGCCATTCACCTTTAATGTTATTCCCACAACGTGTCACTTCCGATATTCTCAAAAAAGTATTCCTTCTGACACCTGATGAAGCTCAGGTACAAATTCTCCCACAATTGTTACGTTTGCCGTGAGAATATCAAAGCACCTCGATTAACTTTGGGATAAACCTGAAATCATCGTCTGTGTATTTCGCTGACCAACCAGATGTAGCAGGTAGTTTAGACGCCAGGCACAGCTGATATGTTTAAATGTGTGCGTAGTGTATTAAGCTTTACGTCCTTTAAGTAGCTCGAGGCCCTGAACCATGAAACAACGTGTGCATGTGTTGTATCTCTCCTTCACTCATGGTAATCTTCATATATTTTTACCATTGTAGTCATAAACTTGTGCCGTGGTGCTGTGGTTGCCGCACATTCGTACGTAATGTTGTCTTCACACGTGGCAATCGACATCTGAGTGCGTGAGTGAGCGTTGCGTCTGTCTGTTAATAAACAGTACATCTGTCTGGCCCCATCACTTTAACCCTTTACAACCCGTATGAGAATGAGGACACTACACACTCGCCCTCTGGACGTGTTCCCCTAAACAATGAACAGAAATTTACAACTCCACGATAATTACATCGACCACCACCACCTCGACCCAATTCGTGCTGCATTTGCCTCAACACTAATGAATTCCCCAACACACACCTTCACCACTGCCCCCTGTTCCCCATCCCCTGGCTCTGTCTCAGCCCTCGCCCCCGTCCCCTGCCGCCACGCCCCAGCCTCACCTAATGAAGTCTTTTCATCACACACCACAAAACAGGTGTACGATGGGGCACAACGGGAAGCCAGGATTTTCCCGCACCGCCTCACTCCCCGTGACGACTCACTCGCTCGAGAAACTCTTGCTAATAAAGAGGTCGCTGTTTTCCTCTTGACTCCAATTTCTTGGTGAATTACCATTCCCCAAGAAGCACCTTGGTTATCGGCTCCTTTCTCTTGTGTTGTTCTTCTTTCGGTACATCCCCTGCTATGTCCTTACTTGTTTGTGTTCCTTTGTGCTGGCTGGTATTTACAAGGTTTACCCGCACGAACTTTTAAATTCGTTTTATTATTATTGTCTTTTTTTTACGATTTGCTCTCGGACGCAGCGAAGCCATAGTTGGCAAAAGATTCCCATCCACAGGCTCACCCGAGCAACAGCATGACTCACCCTGACTTGTCTTCATGAAGACGCAGGACCGGGCATGTTAGCGGGGCGTCTTCCATCCTGTGTCACTAGAGACGCAAGGAATGGCTGCTGGAAGGCGAAGGATGGAGTGGCGCCTTGATGAAACGTGAGGCTGGGTTGAGGGCGGGGGGTGGCGGGAGTGTATCCGTTGTGCGTGGTAGTGGTGGTCGTGGTGACGGTGAAGGATGTTATGAAGGGAAATAGACTATCTCTTGTAATATGAGTAAGTAATGATGTGCTGAGAGAGACGTAGGAGAGGAAGCTTTTAGGAAGGAAATATATGGAAAAGACCTCTCGAAACCTCCCTCCTTTCCATCTATCCCTCTATGACATCTCTCCCATCCATATTGAATTTTCAGGGTCAGAAAGTAAACAGTAGAAAGCGAAGAGAAAAGAAAATGAATGGGAGGTATGAAGGAAGAGAAAGAGGAGGACAAGTGTAAGGGAAAGAATAACAGAAAAGAGGAGTAAGGGAGTGAAATATGAGGGGAAGGAAGGAGATGAAGGAAGAGGAGTAAATTTGAGAGTGAGAAAGAGTTCGATATGTGAGTAAAGAAGGAAAGAACGAAGAAATGGGAAAGGGAAAAGGAGAGGCGGTGTAGAAACCAAATGCTGAAGACGAAACTCTCCTCCTGGCTCACAAAATACACGCACACGCACACACACACACACACACACACACACACACACACACACACACACACACACACACACATATACACACACACACACACACACACACACACACACACACACACACGACAGAATACCGTGCTCTGGCATTATCCCGATGTATGCACATATTCATCAGGTTTCCTCACATTTTTTTTTTCAATATCACGAGGCACCCGACGCGTCCCCTCTTTTTCAAACAGAATATCATCAGGCCAATAGTGCGACATCATGCTCAAGCTATATAAAAAAAAGTCCCCAGACAGCATTTTCGCGACAGCAGTATTCCGTCCTGTCCCGTAGCTTCACCGTCCGACGCCAGATAGCGCCAGCAGAAGCATCAACAGTATTAGCAGCAGTAGCAGGAGAACGCTGGCAAAACATATGACGTACGCGGGACCATACTCAGCTACCTCCTGGCCTGGGCCTGGGACATAAGGTGGATGGCGCGGCAGCACTGCCTCGCCAGATCCTGTGATAATGAGGGCAGGGAGGGCAGGACGCGTGGGCTGATTTACGACACTGTGCTGCGAGATGCTGGAACTTGTTCTAATGTCGCGGGAGTGGTTAACGAAACCTCCCTCCTTTCCATCTATCCCTCTATGACATCTCTCCCATCCCCATCGCCCAATACACCGGAGAGTGGCCTGAAGCCTCGACTTTACCTCGGTGTCTGTCAAGAAGAATATTACTTTTTTTTGGCCAAGGATTTACTATCAGGGCGCCAGGAATGATGGACACGGCAGTGCATCGTGTGTGTGCGCTCTCCTGTCTCCCTGCCAGCCTTTCCCCTCCTCCATCCTCTCTGGAGAGCAACGATACTCATTTGGGGCACCAGATCATTTTTCTCCCTTTTTTAAGTACAGGAAGGGGATGTGGAGGGGTGGTAATAGAGCTCTTTGTAGTTCCGTCTTATATATTCCCTGATCACCCTCCACCCTTTCTCTCTGTCTCTCTCTCTCTCTCTCTCTCTCTCTCTCTCTCTCTCTCTCTCTCTCTCTCTCTCTCTCTCTCTCTCTCTCTCTCTCTCTCTCTCTCTCTCTCTCTCTCTCTCTCTCTCTCTCTCTCTCTCTCTCTCTCTCTCTCTCTCTCACAATGCAACTTTATAATAAAAGTAAGAAAACTCTACGGAGAATGTTACCCAGATTTCACTATATAGTTCTTCCGGGGACACTCTCTCTCTCTCTCTCTCTCTCTCTCTCTCTCTCTCTCTCTCTCTCTCTCTCTCTCTCTCTCTCTCTCTCTCTCTCTCTCTCTCACAATGCAACTTTATAATAAAAGTAAGAAAACTCTACGGAGAATATTACCCAGATTTCACTATATAGTTCTTCCGGGGACACTCTCTCTCTCTCTCTCTCTCTCTCTCTCTCTCTCTCTCTCTCTCTCTCTCTCTCTCTCTCTCTCTCTCTCTCTCTCTCTCTCTCTCTCTCTCTCTCTCTCTCTCTCTCTCTCTCTCTCTCTCTCTCTCTTTTTTTATTTAAACATTTTTTTAACAAAAAAAGGAGGCTCAAAATTACACTTTTTAGGTATAATTATTCTAAGAGCCTGTGTATGGGACAAATTGAATTGTCGAATGTTGAAACATACAAGCATACAAATACAAAATACGAAAAAAATAATGAAAAACATGTAAAAACAATATGGAATAATGTCAGTTTGTCACTTTATATTTATAGTTTATAGCACTAGCGCACTTGGGTGTCCCTCACGCCACCTGTGAGCAGCCAGCTTCACCTGCTGCATGCTCATGTTCTCCACTTGGGGAGTGGCTACCGTGAACATGTTCCACAGGTGTGTGGTCCTGGCTGTATATGTGCGCTGGTGCTGCCTGGAGTGTGATCGAGGCACCTCCACGAGCTGGTCACCGGAGAGTGTAGTCCGGGTGAACCTCTGAGCAGCGCGTGGAGAGCCTCAAGCTGCTGAGGTGGGGAACCCCCTGCACCTGGGCTTTGTGACACACCACCAGTGCTGAGACATCACGGCGGTGCTCCAGCGATGTCACAGTGGCAGACGACTCCTCCAAGTGCTCGCTGGCCTCCACCAGACGCAGTGCTCGTCGCTGCACTGCGTCGAGCCTCTGCATGTGGGTGGCAGCACTCGCCATCCAGCACAGGGCACCGTACTCCATATACGGACGTATCTGTGCCTTGAAGAGAGTGAGGATGCCCCGTGGGTCGAGGGATCCCGCTACTCTTCGCAGGGCAGAGACTCGCAGGGAGGCCTGGCGGGCAGCAGCTCGGACGTGGAGGTCGAAGCGCAGGCTTTGGTCTACAGTCACTCCCAGGACCTTGATGTGGTCCTGGAGGGGCAGACTCTTGCCTCCAAGACGCAGCGGGCCTGAGACTGCTCGAGAGGCGTCTGGGGACCGCTAGATGACCAAGGCCTGCGTCTTCTCCGGGGAGAGGGTGACCTGCCACTCCTCTCCCCACTGCTCCACCAGGCTGATATGCCTGTTGATCTCCTCGACGGCGCGCTGGCTGTCGGGGCGGCAGTAGGAGCGGGAGAGTGTGCAGTCATCGGCGTAGGCTGACACTGCCGATAGCTGCCGGAGGAGATCGTCGATATATATGTTCCACAGGACTGGGCCAAGCACGGAACCCTGTGGAACTGAGGCATGCACTGGTGAAGGCCTTGATGACTGCCCGTTGATCACCACCTGAAGGGTCCTCCCCTGGAGGTAATCCTTGAGCAGCATCAGTAGGGCACCCTGGACACCTTTGGCACGAAGCTTCTCAATGAGCCCCGCGTGCCAAACCCTGTCAAAGGCTCCAGCAATATCCAGGGCTACCACGAGTGTGTCCAGGCCTTCATCCAGAGCGTCTTGCCAATCCTTGGAGAGGAGGAGGAGGAGGTCCGCGGTGGACCGGCCAGGCCTGAAGCCAAACTGTCTATCTGAGAGGAGATGGCTCTCACTCAGATGCAGACAGATGACTGCAGCCACCACACGCTCCAGCACCTTGCCCACCACAGAAAACAAGGAGATGGGCCTGTAGTTGCTGGGCTCGGACCTCAATTTTTTCTTGTGGACCGGAACCACACGCGCCTCCTTCCATAGTGAAGGCCACTTGCACACACACTCTCTCTCTCTCTCTCTCTCTCTCTCTCTCTCTCTCTCTCTCTCTCTCTCTCTCTCTCTCTCTCTCTCTCTCTCTCTCTCTCTCTCTCTCTCTCTCTCTCTCTCTCTCTCTCTTTTTTCTGATGGGGATGCTGGGATGAAATATCTCGTCCTCTCCGTCTTTCTTTCCTGGGAAAATGGCTTTCGCAACTCCAAGTGAATCACGTTTTTTTTTTTTTTTACAACAAAGGAGACAGCTCAAGGGCACAAAAAAAGGAAACAAAAATAAAAAATCCCGCTACTCGCTGCTCCTAAAAAAATAATCAAAAGAGGTGGCCGAAAGAGAGGTCAATTTCGGGAGGAGAGGTGTCCTGATACCCTCCTATTGAAAGAGTTCAAGTCGTAGGCAGGAGGAAATACAGATGAAGGAAGTTTGTTCCAGAGTTTACCAGCGTAAGGGATGAAAGAGTGAAAATGCTGGTTAACTCTTGCATAAGGGGTTTGCACAGTATAGGGATGAGCATGAGTAGAAAGTCGTGTGCAGCGGGGCCTCGGGAGGGGGGGATGCATGCAGTTAGCAAGTTCAGAAGAGCAGTCAGCGTGGAAATATCGATAGAAGATAGAAAGATAGGCAACATCGCGACGGGATTTAAGAGGTAGAAGACTATCAGTAGGAGGAGAAGAGTTGATGAGACGAAAAGCCTTGGACTCCACTCTGCCCAGAAGAGCTGAGTGAGTGGAGCCCCCCCACACGTGAGATGCATACTCCATAAGAGGGCGGACAAGGCCCCTGTATATGGATAGCAACTGTGCGGGGGAGAAGAACTGGCGGAGACGATACAGAACGCCCAACCTCGAGGAAGATGATTTAGCGAGAGAGGAGATATGAAGTTTCCAGTTGAGATTTTGAGTTAAGGATAGACCGAGGATATCTAGTGTTGAAGAAGGTGACACCTGAGTGTTGTCGAAGAACAGGGGATAGGTGTTTATAAGATTGTGTCGAGTTGCTAGGTGGAGAAATTGAGTTTTTGAGACATTGAAGGACACCAGGTTTTTTTCTACCCCAATCGGAAATGATAGCAAGGTCTGAGGTTGAGCGTTCTGCAGCCTCAATTCTGGAGTCGTGTACTTCCTGTTGGGATGGCCTTCTATTGAAAGAAGTTGAATAATGCAGAGTGGAGTCGTCGGCGTATGAGTGGACAGGACAGTTTGTTATAGAAAGAAGATCATTGATGAATAACAGAAAGAGAGTGGGTGATAGGACAGAGCCATGTGGAACACCACTGTTGATAGGTTTATGGGAAGAACAGTGACCGTCTGCCACCGCAGAGATAGAACGGCCAGAAAGGAAACTGGAGATAAAGAAACAGAGAGAGGTATACAATCCGAAAGAGGGCAGTTTAGAAAGCAAAGACTTGTGCCAGACTATATTGAAGGCTTTCGATATGTCTAGCGCAACTGAGAAAGTTTCACCGAAACGGCTAGGAGAGGATGACCAGGAGTCAGTTAAGAGAGCAAGAAGATCGCCAGTAGAACCCCCCTTGCGGAACCCATACTGGCGATCAGATAGTTACTGGGTCGGCTGTTACGCATGTTTACCGGGTGAGTCTTGGCAGCCCGTTCGGGTATGTTGGATGGTCTTCAAGGGCAGGGGTTAGAGGAGACACCTAATGAACTGTCTCCCCCTCCAGTGCACCTGCAGGCGAGGAAGTGCATGGAGTGCAGTAATGTGTGTTTACGTGCAACGGGAAGAGTTGAGGTTTTAGCCAGTGAAGAAGCCGCCTGTCGTTGACCCATGTTGGAAAACAATAGTATCTCTTGCTATGTGGCTGGACGCAAAAAAATGGGCATGATGAATGAATATGAAACATCATTATACAAAACTAAAGTATAGACCGGAGATGAACGGACGACGAGGTAAAAGTTGTGTAGTAGTAGTAGAAGTAGGGGTAGTAGTAGTTAATGTTGAAACTGTTGTTGCTTTAGAAGTGGTATCATTGCAGACCTCCTCTTGTTCAAGAAAATTTAGTAAAATTATCCTTAAAAGCTATGCAAGTACAAGACCGGACACTTAGTAAGCTTAAAAAGAGAATCAGAGTAAGTTTGTGGAAATACCGAGATTCAACAGCAACAAACAAGCCATCGCCCTTTAGGAATTGCTTGTGCCGGGAAAAGTGCCAGAGGGTCTTTTTATGAACTCGTCGAGGCAAAGACATAATCCGACACAGACTGAAGTCAGTCCTTCGTCTTCCTTCTCCTCTCCCACTCACTTTATCTGGCAAACATAGACAAAGATTCACCTTCTATTTAACGACGGTAACGACGGAACAGAGAGAGAGAGAGAGAGAGAGAGAGAGAGAGAGAGAGAGAGAATTACATAGAATTACATAGAAAATCAGACCACACAGACCCCATGGTCCAGACTAGGTGGTCTGTCCTTAAACCTAAGTAATTTTACATTAATCAAATGGCTCCAAAACGTTGCTTTTCTACTCTAGTTAATATTAAGTTCAAGGAAGTGACGGTCGAGCTTGTTTTTAAAGGAGTCAATCGTGTTACACTGGACCACCGATGGTGGGAGCTTATTCCATTCTCGCACTACAACGTTGGTGAAGAAAAATTTGGTGCAGTCTGAATTTACTTGTCTACATTTGAGTTTTGTGCCATTGTTCCTCGTTCGCAAAGTGTCATCGATCATAAACAATTTTGTTCCGTCTACATTCGTGAAACCATTAAATATTTTAAAACATTCGATCAGTTTTCCTCGGAGGCGACGTTTCTCAAGAGAGAACATGTTAAAGGTGGAAAGCCTTTCTTCGTAGGATTTGTTGCGCAAGGAAGGAGCATTTTGTTGCTCGACGCTGAACACCTTCTAGTTTAGCAATGTCCTTTGCATGGTGAGGAGACCAAAACTGTACCGCATATTCCAAGTGGGGTCTGACTAAACTATTGTAGAGCGGAAGTATTACATCTTTATTCTTGAATAAAAAGTTTCTTTTAATGAAGCCCAACATTCTGTTAGCTTTGTTTGCTGCATCGATGCATTGATGTGAGAATTTGAGGTTTGACGCGATTTTGACTCAGGTCCTTAACGCATTGAACGCTTGTGAGTTTAACGCCGCGCATTTCGTAATCGAACTTCTTATTTTTTGTTCCAACTTGAAGGACCTGGCACTTGTCTACGTTAAAGGGCATCTCCCATTTATCAGACCAAGCTTAAATTTTGTGCAAATCCTCTTGGAGGCTTTGCCTGTCTTCGTCAGTGAGAACCGAGTTACCAATCTTTGTGTCGTCTGCAAATTTACTAATGCGATTATTGAGTCCAACATCCACATCGTCGATGTAAATAATGAAGAGCACTGGGCCAAGAACCGAGCCCTGAGTGACGCCACTAGTGACCGGAGCCCACTCTGAGTTAAATCCGTCAATCACAACTCTTTGTTGTCTGTTGCTCAACCAATTCGCGATCCATTGGTTTACTTGACCGTCAATGCCTATTTGCTTTAATTTTAGTAAGTAGTTTATGATGTGGGACTTTATCAAACGCTTTCTGGAAATCAAGATAGATTACGTCATAAACTGAGAAAAGATCGTTATAAAAGGTCAATAGGTTTGACAGGCAGGATCTTTTGTTACGGAAGCCATGTTGTGAATCCCCAATTAATGAGTGGCTTTCGAGGTAGCTCACAATTTTGTCTCTAATTATGCTCTCGAGTAGCTTACCTACAATTGAAGTTAGACTAATGGGTCGGTAGTTACCTGGTATTTTTTTGTCTCCTTTCTTAAAAATCGGTGTCACGTTAGCCTTTTTCCAATCCGAAGGGACGATGCCTTGTCGCAAGGACATATTGAATACGGTAGTGAGGGAGGAGAGTATTTCGCTCTTTGTTTCTTTAAGCAGTATAGGATATACTTTGTCGGGTCCGGGACTTTTATTTGTTTTAAGTGAATGGAGAGCTTTAAGGACTTCATCGGTTGTTATTTCAAAATTAGGCAATGCATGCTCGAGATTTACAATAGTACTGGTGTTGGTGGTAGTGGGAGGAAGACTGTTAGTATTAAACACCCAGGAAAAGTAATTGTTTAAGAGGTTTGCAATGTGTTGGCTGTCAGTCACTAGTGCACCGTCGCTGTTTGTTAAATGTCCAACACCACTTTGGATCGCCTTTCTGTTGTTTATGTAACTAAAGAAAGATTTCGGAATATTTTTACAGTTGGCTGCAATATTTTCTTCATATATACGCTCTGCCTGACATACTAGTCTTTTTACTCGTCGCCTGGCATCATTATAAAGTCTGATATTTTCGGGAGTGCTTTGCTCTTTCTTTAACCAGTAAAACAATTTTCTCTCATTGACTGATTGCTTAATCTCGCTATTAAACCACGGTGGGCTTTTATTAGTGTTAATTCGCTTCTCGCACAAGGGGACGAACGTGTTCTGCTGAGTGAGTAAGTAAGTTTTAAAGCTTAGCCAGGCTTCCTCTACGTTGCCGTCATCTCATAGTTGTATTTCTGTTAGTTTTTGTCGGATTTCTACGAAGTTAGCTCTTTTGAAATTGGGCACCTTTACTTTATTTTCAGTCACTGATGATTGAGCTCTAATGTCGACGCGCACTAATTTGTGATCGCAAGAACCGAGGTGTTCTCCTACCGTGACATTACTGACTAGGTTATCTTGGGTCGTTATAACAAGGTCGAGTATATTATTTTGTCGAGTTAGCTCAGAAACCATTTGGCTTAGATAATTTTCTTCTAGAAATTCGATAATTCTATGTGACTCGCCTTCTGTACCTGACAGTGTCGCCCAGTCGATATGGGGGAGGTTAAAGTCTCCTAATATTAGTGAGTCGTTGTTATTAAGTGACTGCCTTAAGACGCTGTACATTTCAAGGTCGTCATCAGTGATTGCCCAGGAGGTCTGTAGGTGACAGATATATTTAAATTGACTTTTGCAATGTTTACTCGTACGCACAAATGTTCAACGTTACTGTTTCTTGGTGTTTTGTCAGTGGGTTGCAAATAGCTTTTGACAAAAAGGGCGACGCCACCGCCTCTACGGTTTGCACGATCTTTGTTGAAGAGTCTGTAGCCATCTTTGTTGTATTCGGAACTTAAATCAATATTTGTGGTGTCGATAAATGTTTCGATTATAGCAATTATGTCAAAATTTTCTGTTAGAGCATGACATATCAGTTCATCAAATTTGTTGCTTAGGCTACGCGCATTGAAACTAAGGATTTTTAAGTTATTTAGAGGCTTGGTAATAGAGGTGGTGGTACTTGCGGGATCACGGTTACGGGTTTGTTGCGATGCACGGCGTCTATTTACACGGGCGGGGTGGAGGGACGTGGTTGAGACTCGTTTTTTGATCGGATCGGAGAGAGAGAAAGGGGCGAATGAAAAAAAAAAAGAAAAGTAAAAACAAAAGAAAGAAGAGAAACAAAAAGAAAACGAAGAAACGAATTCCGAAATAGACAGACAGATAAACAGAGACACACGCACACATATACAGACAAAGACAAACAAGTATACAGACATCGACACAGACAAATCATAAAAGCGGATAAGCGAGCCGCTTGAATGCTGACTCACTCTCCAAAGTATTAATTTAATTTTCTGTGGAGGACGGAATCGAATTTAATGTTTTGAAAAGGTTCATTTTATTATACTGCACAGTTCATATCTAACATTCTGGTTTCCACTTAACACAGATTAAATCACAATATACCGGAATGTCGATTAAATTACCTCTATATAGTATTAATATCGTTCCCGGTCATAAAGGTAAACACAATTACTTTTGGCTAATTCTCGGGAATATTTTGTGGAGTTAAAGTGGCACAGCATTTGCAAGGGTTCTCAGTGTTATGGAATTTTATAACCACAAGAAAATCACATCCACAAGACTCCACACACAATTTTCATTTTTTTTTATTCCGACTGCGCGTTTTGTTGATTAAATGCAAAGCCATATTTCTGTACAATTATTCCCAGGCGTGTAGTGTAATTTGTAGTTATTTTCTGATCCGTTGTTACGACGTTTTGAACCTGGTAACATAAAACATCTATTGCATTCTCAAGTTAATTAATATTTGCTTAACTCGTAACAACTCTATGTATGGGTAGGCGGTGGCCGAACTGGTAGCGTACTGGGCCCACATTCACCGCGTGATGGACGACGCGGGTTCGAATCCCCACGCTACCACTCGGATTTTTCAGTCACCGCCGAGTGGCTTAAAACTACCCACATGCTGTCCTGAAGACCACCCATCAACCCGGACTCTAGAGGAAGCCGTCCAAGCGAATCAAGAACGAGTTCCGGAGGGCAGCATGAGCCAATGCAAGATGGCGCCACTATAAACACTCGCCTGCGCCAGAACGGGCTGGGCCGACCATGAGGCCCCACCTGGAAGAAGCCTTGGGCCGACCATCAGGCCCCACCAGGAAGATGCCTACCGGCGCAACAGGCAGCGACGTAAAAAAAAAAAAAATAAATAAAAAAAAATTTCATACAAAAAACATATGAACCTCGTAACTCCTCAAAGACCCTTCAAAGATTTGCTCTCCGCTTTTGACACATCTGGAGGTCTGCATAATTTGAAGTACAGTGCGTTATATAAACTCAGTTTTACCAGCGTGGAAACCTTTGTTGTCGCAAATGAAATATTTTAGCTAATAATGGCCCGGACCGTGTTAGCTTTAGGCCTTGGCCACACGGCACGGAGACATGTTTTGAGGCATGTTCGAAACATTGTTTCAGCCATGTTTGGATTCATGCTCGACATGTCTCGTTTGGACGTTCAAACCCCCAAACATGTTTCGAGACACTGCAGTTATGGACGTTTCGTGGCCGGGAACAACTGTGTTCGCACAATTTTGAAACTCTAAGGCCCGTCCACACTATGCATCATGATGCGCGCAGTGTTGAATCGACGTGTTGAAAAACGAGGTTTTCAACACGATGCAGCTTAATGAACGCACTGATGGACTGTTGCCATTTCAATGCGACGCGCAGTGTTGCATCAACCATCGTAGCGGGAGTATGGCGTGACACTTTTCCTGTGATGGTTCAGTCATCATCTGCGCTTGCTTCCGCCAAACCCTTCGAGTGGACAAGGAGCAATACATTATATTTTATTGAGTTACTGAAGCAACATCCATCCATTTGGAACATTAAATGCAAGAAGTACAAGATGAGGAACATCAGGAGTGCAAACTTGGAAACTATAAAAAAAACAGACTTCTCGAGTTTTATGAACTGTGTAGTATGGAATGAAGATATCAATAAAAAACTGCACACACTGAAGACACAGTTCCACAGGGAAATGTCTGCCATGAAAGCATCAAAAAAGTCTGGGGCTAGCACGGAAGACATCTACACTCCGGAGTTGTGGTGCTTTGATGAACTGCTTTTCCTGGCTGAGGAGAACTCATACGTGCATCCACTTTCAACTTGGATGAAGGAGACACTACTCAACAAGTTCATAATTTTATTATGTGTACACCAGCAATAATAAAATTTTCATACATATAAAGATACAAATATGCCAAAGAAAGATTTTAATCTCTCTCTCTCTCTCTCTCTCTCTCTCTCTCTCTCTCTCTCTCTCTCTCTCTCTCTCTCTCTCTCTCTCTCTCTCGTCTAGTAGGCTATATGTCGCACTTACGTTGCTGCCATACTAGGCTATAGTTCCCCACATACGTTGCTGCCGTGGAACAGCTCCTTCCTCATTGAAATATTCCATGAACTCCTTCGTGATGGCTTTTGCCTCATTTGTGGGATGTCTCTATAATCTCTCCACGGGAAGAAGCTGCCTATTATCACGCCATGCCCCCGGTGTTACCACTCCATCTGCAATATTCCCACCGTCAAAGCTAATCAATCGGTGACTGACTCGCGAGGATGAGTTGCGTTGTGATGCACTTCAGTCTGGACGCTAGTGTATTGTTTTCAACACCACTACTGCATCACATGGCTGCTACATGATGCATAGTGTGGACAGGGGCTTTTAAACACTGGACGGCATGCTTACTATCATGTTTATGGCCTTTTTACACTCATGTATGTAGCATGTTCCAGACATGCTACCAGTCATGTTTTGTGCAATGTTTTGGGCATCGTGTGGCCGAGCCCTTAGCTGCTCTTCTTCCTAATTAAGTGAGAGAGAGAGAGAGAGTGTGAGTGTGAGAGTGAGAGTGAGTGTGAGAGAGTGAATGAATGAATGAATGAATGTGCAACGCTCCCCGAGGCCACGCCTGTCTGCTGTGCAGGTGCCGGTCGGCGACTGAAGCGTGTTCACACTATCCAACACTGACCGGTTACGGACCGATCCGTACCGGCATGGACCTGCAAAATATTCTCGCCGACAATCCCGACCGGCAAGTGCTGGTGTCGGTCTGCGCCGGGGACGTGCAGGTCCGTAGCAGTGTGAACACAACAATGGGTTTCCCATTGAGGAATATTTCGTCGGTCTGGAACGGTACGCTCCTCCCCCTCACACTCTTCCAGCGCCTCCTCTTCCTCCTCTTCCTGCCCTTCCTCCTCATCCTTTTCTTCCTTTTTCTCTTCCTAATGTACCCTTGTCACTCACCTATTTTATTTTCAAGTTCATTTTGATCTTGTGTTCTTCTGTCACCTTTCCTGTGTATCTTATTTTCCTTATATTTATGTCTGCGGTTTGGTCACGAGTCATCCTATATTCGTGTAACCTTGATTTGAAATCCATTTCTCAACCTATTTAATTATGTGAATTTTATTGAATGTTGAACTGACGTAATTAATTTACATCCTATTTTGTTATGTTCTGAATTTAAGTAATTAGTTTATTTATATTTGTGGCAACCTGGCTTCAATCGTTTTTTGTTGTGGCTTATTATACAATATCATTAGTTTCCGGCAGCTAATCAGGTTGCATTTGCATGTATTATAGACCAATATTATGTGTCCATCTAAATTTAATTTGAATCGACAGTGTTCCTGTACGCGTCGCCCAAACTGTGGTTATCGACGTGCGACACGCAGATTATAATTTAAACATTGAATCTTTTACATTTCGTTTTTTTTTTCAAGTAATATGGTGTGCGGCGTGGCCAGAACTAGACATTTTCCAGTAAAATTCGTTTATCATTAGTTTTCTCTTCCTCTCCCTCAATTTATTCCCTTTCACCCTCCTCCCCCTTCCCGCACGGTCACTCATGCAGTCATTCACACACTCATATCCCACACATTCATGGCTTATAATTTCTAATATTTTATATGTAATGCAAAAACTCGAACCCTTTGTAAACACAACAGTACAAATTTGCCAGTAACCATTTATTCATTATATATATATTTATATATAACAACAAACATTTTATCCCTTGGTTTAAAACTTTCATGTCAGGACTCGCAGCGGAAACCCATCAGCGCAATACCAGGTGTCACTCCCCAACCCGAATGGCGAGGCACAACGGCCGCAAGAATGACTTCCACCTATATAATTGTTGGGAACTATGATTTAATTTCTCAACTGTATTTAGAGTGGTGGGTGTTGTGCTGTTGCTCTGCCCCCCCCCCCCCCATCTCACCTCCATGCACCCTCTCCCTACCCCTCACCTCTGATCTAGTTCTTACTTGTAACTTACTCATACCTGTTAGTTCCCCTTATTCACCTTTCCAGTCGTGGTGTTATCATGAGTGGGCGTTGTCTTCTTCCTTCCTTTACCCTTCTTTGTCCCCTCACCTCCGATCTATTTCTTACCTTTACCTTACTCAAACCCGTTAGCCTCCCTCATTCACCTTTCCAGTCGTATTATCATGAGTGGCCGTTGTCATCTTCCTTCCTCTGTCCTTCTTTGTCCCCCTCACCCCTGCCTCGTACCCTCTCCTGTTGCCTTAATCTTACCCAGTTCTTCACCTTTGTTATGTGGTTCTTACCCATTCATCTCGCGTCTCCTTGCTAATGGACTTGTTTCCATCACCTCATCTCTGCCTCACCTGACCTGTTCCCGTTAAGGTCCTCCTCTGTTTCCTCCTGTTTCTTTTACCCCGTTGGCTTATTCTTTATTACCCCACCTCCTCATCACCTCCTCATCAAACACCAGATGGTAGACACCTCTTTCTTCCTTCTACCCACCCTTTCCTCTAGTCCCACCCCTCCATTTCCTTCCCTCCCTTCCTCCGACTCTCTTCTTCTCTTCCTTCTACCCACCCTTTCCTCTCGTCCCACCCCTCCATTTCCTTTCCTCCCTTCCTCCGACCCTCTTTCTTCCTCGCCTCATCTCAACATTGTTACCATCCCTTCTACTCAATCCTTTTCCTCATCATTCACCTCTTTCCATGCCTTACCCATCCTCCCATTCACTCTCATGCATCCACCCCCGTCCTCTGCAGCTGAGCCTGTGAGGAACAAAGTCTCAGATGTGCCGTTCGTCATGTTCGGTTTCTGGAAGAATTCTGAATAAAATGAAAAAAATGGGAAAAATTTGGAAATGAAGGATCACCTCGGGAAAGTGATGGCTTTACTTAAATTTCCGAAGACAAATTAAGCAGAAGAACCTCAACTTTACGATCATAATGCAGCAGTCTCCTTCGAGGGTAAACCCAAGATTATGGAAGTAAGCGGTGGTTTAAGCAGCACATTTCGGCCCTAATTTAGACTGAATTATTCCTGCGGGTGAGGGAGGGAGAGTGAGGTGGAGGGTGAAGGAGGGGGGGGGGAGGGGGGGACGGGCTTTATCGCTCCCGCGCGTCATGTGGCTGTGCCGGAAACCTATATAATTACTGGGAGCTCCAAGCCAACATGTATGTTCTCTCTCTCTCTCTCTCTCTGACAAACGAGTATATAAGGAAAACTTTCATTGACATTGGGACACACAAAGAAGACGTGATATTGCAGCTGTGCGGAAATAGTTATACTTCATTCCATTATACGAATTACCAGCAAGTGCCTCCTTCAAGAATAAGACGAAAACAAGCAATCCGGCAAATTGGCTCTTCCCCGCACACCCTCCCGCCTGAAAACAAACTCCTTCACTAAGGCTGCCGGTAATGTATCTTGCAGAATGAGCCTCTTACACACGGGATGGCTATTATTTGTAATGAATTGGCAGCCGCCCATGGCAAGTGCGTGGTTATCGTGAGTCCGCCGCGTGAATATTGCGGTAACGTGTGTGTTCCAGGGTTAGTATACGTAACTTATTTTACCTGTCCGCGAAGAAAGTCGACTGTGTGCCATTACCTGCGATATCCCGAGCCTAATTACGTGCGTTATTCAGGAGTCTCTCGACACACCTGATGATTACAAATATGTTGCTAATTGATTATCTGATTGCACAGAGTATTAGCGATTAACTGATTTTAATGAACGGTATCTACAGAAAAGAGGTATGATTGGCATAAAAGTCATTGAAAGATTATTAGACAACATCAGGCGACTAATGTAATCTGCAGGTTTAGAAGGTCGCATTTATTTTAACAATTCCTAGCCACTCAACTTTAAGAGGAAACGAACGGGCTTGGCAACGTGACGAGTGGTACGTGTCAGAGCTAATAGATAAAGGACTTTAACATATTTCGTTTAGCACGTAATTTTCTTAAAAGTAAGGCAATGTGAAGGTTATATTTTCTGTTGGAGGAAAAGAAAGTGGTTGGCATGGCGCAAAGAGACTATATACGAAGAGATAGAGGTATGTAGTAATTCCTCGGGCGTGCGAAAGTAGCGCCATCTATTGCAGCCCACCAAAATCGTCACCTTTCAGGGGTAGCTTAACTATTTTTGAAGTACCTGCCCCCGCACCCTATCCGACCTTTACTTGTTTTTTCATTATTGTAAAATGATTTTACTAATGGGGTAAAGAAAAATATATTTGTTCTTATGTTTTATTAGGTATTATCTACACTATATCAATTTGTTATTTTAGGAAAAATATGGTGTAGAAAGCATTTGCTAAGATATATATATATATATATATATATATATATATATATATATATATATATATATATATATATATATATATATATATATATATATATATATATATAAAAGAGTGTGTGTGTGTGTGTGTGTGTGTGCAGCAAACATATCCAGTGCTTTATATACAAGCAAAGCATACAACATTCTATGCATGCTAGATTACTATAATGCCTTTGCAACTGTGGTAACCCGGATGTCACACTGGTCCTGTGTCCCAGGGTAATGGGTTCCCTAACACCACAGGCTCAAGGGCCAATGTTACGGAGATGAGCACCGAGGCCACGCGCTGCTACAGCGTATGCCCCCAACCGTACCTTTACCTTTTGCAACATGCTCTTAGCTGAGTAAAAATATCATACAAACTGTACAAGTGCCAAATAATGGCAAGCATTGCATACTGTTTGACAGGGCAGAGAACAAAAGCTTCTAAGCATTACAGCTGAAATAGACAATGGGAGACACTCAAAGCTTGTTAACTGAACATGACCCGATTTATAACAGACAAAACCAACAATGGTGCGTTACAATAAAAACTGTATAAAAATGTTGCAAGGCACATCAATATAAGAGTAAGGCATCATAAAACATGCTGAAATACATGATGGAGGACATCAAGAAGGTAACACATGAGTTGTCGTAAATGGAATGCAATAACTTGGTGGTCCTGGGAGACAGGCGAGCCTGGAGGTGAAAATGGGATGTAGGACACGGTAAGATCTCACAGGCTCTGACCTTGGTGTCAGGGTCATGAAGATATTAAGCTCAGTAGGCACAACTATGCAGCGGAGGCACATATGATAAAAGCAAATGAGGCAAAATAAGACAACTCATAGTGTAAGAAAATATCAGAAAGTTATGCTGCAGTATGTGACACACCAAATTACAGGGCAGAGAGTGATATGTATTTTATAGTCTACATCAGTAAACATGTAGCATTTATTGCAGGAACCACACATTAAAGTTGGATGTAATAAAATATATGTTTTTAGCACACATTAAAGTTGGATATAATAAAATCATTTGATATGAAACTCCTTGAACTGGCCAATCAAACAAACCACTCTGTCCATCCCCCACCCCTCAAAAAAGCATTATTTTTCACAAGGTTTATGTATATCCTATAAAGCAGAAAAAAAATTGCATGCTGTAATACAAACAAGATTACTCCTGGAAGCCACATTAATGATGCCAGACACGTGATGATAGACACTTAGTGTGATGAAATTACATGCTGTATTTCACATTATGAAACCAAGCCAAGTGTCACTGCAGCACATAATTATTAGGTAAGGCAGACACCAAAAACTTGTTACCTGAACAAGATTAAACATAACAGGCAAAATTCACAATAAAGCATTGCATACTGTTGGGTAGGGAAGAGAACAAATGCTTCCAACCATTACACCTGAAATGAACAATGGCAGATATTCAAAGCTTGTGAGCTGAACAAGTTCTGATTTATAATAGGCAAAACCATCAATGGTGCATTACATGCGACATCTGGCAGGGGATTCCTTGCATTACAACTGGAAAGTGGCAGACACCTAAAGCTTGTTAACTGAACAAGATCTGATTTATAACAGGCGGTGGCCGACCTGGTAGCGTACTGGGCCCACTTTCACCGCGTGATGGACGATGCGGGTTCGAGTCCCCCCGCTACCACTCAGATTTTCAGTCACCGCCGGTGGCAAAACTACCACATGCTGTCCTGAAGACCACCCATCAACCCGGACTCTAGAGGAAGCCGTCCAAGCGAATCAAGAACGAGTTCCGGGGCAGCATGAGCCAATGCAAGATGGCGCCACTATAAACACTCGCCTGCGCCAGAACGGGCTGGCCCGACCATCAGGCCCCACCTGGAAGAAGCCTTGGGCCGACCATCAGGCCCCACCAGGAAGATGCCTACCGGCGCAACAGGCAACGACGTAAAAAAAAGGCAAAACCAACAATGGTGCATTACATGTGATATCTGGCAGGGAAGATAAATGATTCCTTGCATTACAACTGGAAAGTGGCAGACACTCAAAGCATTAATTGAACAAGATCTGATTTATAACAGGCAAAACCAACAATGGTGCATTACATGTGATATCTGGCAGGGGAGATAAATGATTCCTTGCATTACAACTGGAAAGTGGCAGACACCCAAAGCTTGTTAATTGAACAAGATCTGATTTATAACAAGCAAGCCCAACAATGGTGCATTACTTGCAATATTTGGCAAAGTATATGGAAAAATATTCTTGGCGTAACAAGAGTAATACTAAATAATGGCAAATCCCATGAAGTTTCTCTTCTTTTGACAAAGCCTGTGCTCTTTGCTGCAGGGCTGTCAGTGTTTGCTCCAGCCAACATTTACTGAAATACCCCTGAGTCATAAGTGAAGTATTGAAACTGAATGCAAGTGAAATACTGTGCTTAGAAATCTATTAGCATTTGGCCTTTGATAGTATAAGGCCAGAGCAAACCTCCTCTCTTGTAACCCATATCTCCTACTAGGCTTAGATCTTGGCATCTTGCAGCATGTTGAACCTGACCTCAGAAAAAATCCATCCCTATTGGATCTAAAAAATTGCTGGCTCTGGACAAAAACTGCCCAGGAGTTGTAACAGCCTGGGCTTTGAGCTGCCTTGCCTCCCGGTGCAGACGGCAGACTGTTGTGTGCAGCAATTTTCACTTTTCATGTCTGAAAATACATGAAAAAATATTTAATCACAATTAATCACATCTAAATAATAAAATATGTGCATGTAATTGCATTATTTTCAGTGCTATAAGGACAGTGAATCTAAGCATTGACATTATGTCTGCACGCCAGCTTCGATGGAAGGCTTCACTTAGATTGCTTGACAAGAGTAATATTCTCAGGAGAGATGGGGGAGAGGATACAACTGGAGACTCTTGACAGATATAATGTCAAGATCTACAAGCACCCATTTAACATATATATCTTTGATGTTCAGTCCATACTAAAACATTTGTCAATGTGTTGCCACACTAAAATATAAAATTCCCTGTTTCTGCAATGTTAGTCATATCTAAGCCCTGCTAAACCATCCAAGTGAATCAAGAATGAGTTCCGGGCGGCAGCATGAGCCAATACTAAATGGCACCGCTATAAAAAAAAATTGGCTGCATCATGACGGGCCTTGGCCGACCGCCAGGCGCCTGAAGAAAACCTACCGGCGCTATAGGCAGGTGGGAAAAAAAAAAAAAAAAAAAAAAAAAAGAAGGGATCACATCAGAAGAATGGACAAAGGTTTGTTAGTGGCACTTCAAGGTTACGCTACCTCTTCAAAGATTGGCCAGTCATGGTTTAAAGTGGAACAGGATAAACAAGAAACAGGTAGATATCTGTGGACACTACTGTTACTATCAATTGCCAGCCTATGGCAAAATTTGAACCTATGCTATCAAAAACATAAGACCCATATGCTGATCACTCAACTAATCGTAACGGTACTACACCCATAGAAACATAATAAAGAGTTTAAATATATCATTCAAAATGTCAACCTTTTTACATACCTTTTTTTTTTTAAGATATGAAGCCTACTGGTGTAACAGTTAAATATTGAACTCAATTTGTATGCAGAGATGTGAAGTATGTTATTAAGCTGTAATGTTTCCAACACATTAGTTGTGATCAAAGCAACATGGAATAGTAACTAAAGAGGATAAATTATCACTGAGAACAAGAGGTTCCTTACTATATTGTGGTGAGCTTGATGACGAGTCGAGTTGCCTCCAACCCATCAAGTTCACACCCTGTTGAGAGGCAATTTTTAATCAAAGTGAAAAATGGATGCAAATGGTCACTAAAACAAGTTATTATACTTGGTGTCACAAATTTGGGCAAAGAATTTAGGGAAGGACTCCCGGACTTGGCGTCACTGATGAGGTAAATGATCTCGTGCACTCATTGGGCTATAATATATACATTGTTATAATGTGTATTATTGTCTTGTTACTATATATTACCTACTGATAATGGAAATACATGTCAGTATTAATCATCAAATTACAAGGAAAAAGAATCATGTATGGAAATTGTGAACTTTTAAATTCATGTAACAAACAAGGTTTGTTATACACAAAAAAGGTTGGATACTTCAGATATAAAAGATTTTTGGATATAACATCACCCCCTTCCTCCATACTGGTTCTTTAAAGCAAGGGTTGACTATAGCTGATTATTATTTGCAGCTGGTTTCATGACTTTTTTTGTGCAAAGCATCTGGAAATCAATTATCATTATGGAATACTTCTCATGAGTAGCTGCTAAACTTGACAACCTAGAAGGATGCACCATCAGACTGTAAAGGTTAGATATATTATAAGACATAGCTACATTGGTGGATCCAAAGGGGGCCCAGGCACCCCAGTGTTCATAGTGATACAGGAAAACTAGCTCAAAAAGCGCTGCAGCTAAAACAATGCTTTGGCACAAAGTCCAGGCCGTTATACCCATTGATTTAGGTCACTCCACCAGTTTTTCAAGACCAGGACTGCCGAGAATGGCTAATCGGTAATGCTAATACTCCTTCCACCCGCAAAAAGTCTGACGTCCTCCCAAAAACTCATTTCCTGGATCTGCACCCAAAGACATACCGCAAAATGGTTCAGTGATCATGGACAAAAAAAAAAAATGTTAAGACAATCAATATCCAATCATTTCAGGATACATAAATCAGCATCCATATGAAGGAATTCTACAACAAAAGTGATGTTGAGCAGGGCATGTGTTAAGTGACTTGCAGAGTCTATTTTGTGAAGTCATAATTAGATTAATAACACAACAATCAACAAACACTAGATGAAGTATTCATACCAAAATCAGTGCATGGAGCTGGTGCACTGCAATGGGAAGCACATTCCTGCAGCTCACCAAGAGGGTTGAATGCTGCCACGTACTTCAGGGGGGGTGGCTAAATGTCTTCACCTTTGGCTCTTTCTTGGCCTCTCCCCTTCAGCTGCCACATTCTCTTGGATGATATCGGACATGTTCGGATCTGTTGGGATGTGGTTGTGTTAGATGTGGAATAACATACGACAGTGGAACATGGAAGGAAAGAGTATGTCCACACGGTAAAATACAGAGATGAGGATTGCACTGCATTAGATGAGTGATTACAAGATGTAAATTGAAATTCTTTGGATACTGAAAGGATGTACAGGGACAACTGGGTGAGAAGGGAGAGAGATGCAGATTTTTATGTTATATAGCTAGTTACACCAATGAAGACTTAGGGCATACACATTCAGAAAGACCACAATTTTGACTGCTAGATGGAAAAGCACTAGATGTCAAAGTGTCAGGACATTGAAGGAAGTAATAATAAGAAAAGCAATAATAATTAATAAGTATAAATATATTTCTGATATTTTTGTTTATCCTAATACTAGTATTGGAATTTTCAAACACTAAAAATATAATAAATAAATACTGATAAATTAATTAAAATAAATACATTAATTGTACTAATACTACCACTAACAATATTAACAGCACTGCATCTAATAGACTGAGCAATAAACTGAGTCTGATATGTAACCATAATTAAACTGTCTCTGTCTGAGTGTTATGTGAAGCTTGCTCCATGCACCGTGATAGGAATGGCATAGATGCATGCAGGTTACTGAGATACTTACAGTCACCAACCACTTGTAGATATGGCACCAAAATGTGTTGGAAGCATTGGCCAACTTCCATTTATTTAATTATTATTTCCTTTAAACAAAGGAGACAGCTCAAGGGCAACAAAGCGTACTAGAAAAAAAAGCACCACTACTCACCACTCCCAAACAGACAAAAGTAGAGTCTTGATACACTCTTCTTGAAGGTCAAATTATAGGCAGGAGGAAATGCAGACAATGGAAGTCTGTTCCAGAGTTTATCAGTGTAAGGGATGAAAGAGTGGAGATGCTGGTTAACTTTTGCATAAGATGTTTGGCAAGATAGAACATGCAGTAATTGACTTAAATTAGAAAAGTATAGATTTAGGAGGGAAATGGGCAGGCATTGGTTTAGTAATAGGGTGGTGGGGGAATGGAATAGATTCAGCAATCACATAGTGAGTGCAGGGACGATAGCTTGTTTTAAGAGTAGACTGGATAGCTACATGGACGAGGATGACAGGTGGTAATGGGGAGGAATCTGGAGCTGCCGTGTGTGTAGGCCATTCGGCCTCTTGCCGCAGGAGGAAGGTATGCAGTTAGCAAGTTCAGAACAGCTGTCAGCGTGAAAATGATTAGAATTTCCACATTATCATTGTTTATATATGTCACTTACCCCGGCTGGCATCCTTCCGTAATAAATGTAGCTTCACACCAGACTGTGTCCTCTTTATCACCACAGAGGGACATGATTTGAGGCTCCGGCTGGCAAACGTGGCGGCGCGTCGGTGTTATGATTTTTGAACGAGGCAGCGTTGCAATCGGAGCAGAGAAAGATATTGCTGCGAATAGCGGTATAATAAACAGTATAAGTTAGACCAAGATAATTATATTCACCCACTCTTTCCCCCCACAAACCAATGACTCAATTAATATATATCATCATTAGTATTCATTACTGATGGAAGTCAGCGTGCGTGCTAAAACAATGAGTTTGGAAGAAAAACATGATCATATAGTTTTTTAAAGAACGGCAGTAGGGCTGCAATTCCTTGGTTCATTCCAGTATGTATACAGAAAGGTTAAACACATAAAACACATCTAACCACACATGCAGAGAAAGTAATATAATTGCGGTATAATAATATAACAATAATAGCAATACTGATGACATGCAGTCAGGCTATATCTACCTAGCAGTGGCGTATATAGATCCATGGAGAGGGGGGGGCCACAGTCACCCGGCCCATAGGAATAAATCTAGGATTTTTCAATGTGTGAGCAGCGACCAAAACGAGCCTCTAGAGTTGGGGGTTTGGTGAATATTTTTTAAAATGAAGCATTTTAAGGGTTACTTTGTGGTCTCCAAGATCGGTATATTGCACACCATTAATACTTAATGGTAAACCAATTTAAAGTTAGCTTACGTATACCTATACATACCGGCAGGTGAAATAAGAATTACAGTGCTCTTTGAACAAAGTTATTAAAATTCCATACTTACATTCACGATACTGCCACTGGACTTTCTAGAAGGATGTTTGGAATTCTAATCTGCGAGAACATCATTTTCTTTCTATTTCTGAGTATTTGGCAAAAGTATCTTGACCTTGCACAAAGAAATAATGTTTAACTCAAAGACGATGTCACATCAAAGGTTGAGGGAAAGCTTTCAGAAGTTTTGATAATTGATTCCAATGCTCCTTTAAGCGAGACGTCAATGGTCAGCTGTCTGTCTGTCTGTCTGTCTCTGAATTTTTCCCCTACGTTCCCCTACGAAAAGACGATTTTCACCGTAGAATGCCCCTACTCCCTACAAAGCCCTGAAATCCCCTGCACGTAGGGATTTTCCCCTACGCGTGGCAACACTGGACTTAGCTCCTCCGGCGGCCGCGCTCCTAGAAACCGACCAGCCAATAGGAACATGGAAAAATCTGGTAATCTCTGAATTCTGATTGGCTCTGCTCCTCCCAGGCCTTCCATTCCTAGAAAACTAGAAGCTTATCGCAAGAGCTTCAGCCGATGTCAGCAAATCCGTCGCTCGGATCCCACCTCTTCCGCTCTTCTCTTCACTCATTTTTAGATCAGGAAAACACATTTCTCCAGTCTATTATTATTTTCTTCTATCAGTTTAAGAACGGAATTAACTAATGTAGTATGTAATGAGAACACTGTTTTAATGGGTTGGTTTTCTTATGATAGAAAACGTATGGAGAAGTAATGGAAAGAGAACACGGAAAGAATTGTAGGGGCTCTATGGGATCTATTCTGTTATTTATAATAGCTAAATAATTTAGCCTATTATAAATAGGTCCCCATCAGCCCAAATATGAGTTTAATGTGAAGAAGGGGGCCTCAAGGGCACATTACTGATGTTGAAGACTCTGAGAACTAATAATCAATATCAATAAAAAAAAATCGCCAAATTTTGGGACAGGATAAAAAAAAAAACTAGACACTAAAGGGGGCCATGGCCACGAGTGGGGCCCCCCTCTCATATCACGCTGGTGCTACCTAAGTAAAATATATATATATATATATATATATATATATATATATATATATATATATATATATATATATATATATATATATATATATATATATATATATATATATATATAGTTCCTACTTTCGTTCAT